>NC_135171.1:6887923-7147923 GCF_041146795.1 Maylandia zebra | reverse complement strand
CCTCATCACTGTCTTGCTGTCCTCATACATGTCCTGTAACACCCTTACATGCTTCTCTGCCACTAGACTTCCTCGTGCCGTACCACAGTTCCTCTCTTGTGCCTGTCATATGCAGTGTTGGGGAGTAACGGAATACATGTACCGCCGTTACGTATTTAAAATACAAAATATGAGTAACTGTATTCCGTTACAGTTACCGTTTAAAAAGGTGGTATTCAGAATACAGTTACTTTGTTGAAATAAATGGATTACACTGCGGTACTTTCCTGTTTCATTTTGTCGCGGGTCAGGACTGTTTGGGTTTTGTTTGACAGCTACGTTCTGTTGTTCCAGGCGGCAGCGTTACGGTTGCCATGGTTACAGGGCGACACTCTCTCTCTCTCTCTGCGACTGTGTGTTTCCTGGGTGAGAGAGCGCCTTTTCGTTGTTGTTGTTGTTGTGCTAAGCTAACAGGCAGAATGCTACAAGCATAGCTCTAAAGAATGTAGCATCATGGGCAGTGTAGTCCGTGCTGCAGGGAGAATGGACTGCCATACACGTTATGTGTCTGTGAGCGCGAGGAGGGAGAAAAAGGGGAGTGGAAAACTACGAGTTGTCATCGAGGAAAAACGGGAGCTGGAAGCATGTAAATATAATAATAACCACTGCAGCCAAGAAGAGTGCCTGACGAGCCCAGTTGTAAGTAAGCTATTAAGACTCGACTGTACACCGTGTTCGTGTTTTCCTCCGAAAACAATAAGTTCCGTTGGAGCAGCCTTTCAACGCCTCTCTCTGTCTCTCGCAAGAAAAGTTGACCCAGACAACAAAGTAAAGCTATTTTTCGGCTACGAGCTGACAGGGACCCCGCCGTATTAGTCAGAGGTCCCTTTACTACAGTTCGGAGTCGCGGACCTTCAGTAATAGTAATAAATCACACAGCAATAGTACATTCACGTTGTTGTAAAAAGCATGATAATATATTAAGTAATCCAAAGTATTCAGAATACGTTACTGTCATTGAGTAACGTAACGGAATACGTTACAGAATACATTTTGGGGCATGTATTCTGTATTCTGTAATGGAATACATTTTAAAAGTAACCTTCCCAACACTGGTCATATGCTTTCTCTAGATCAGCAAAGAAGCAATGAAGCTCCTTCCGACCTCTATACTTCTCCATCAACACTCTGAAAGTATACATCGCATCTGCAGTGCTCTTCTGATTGTCATTTCTCTTCTAAACCTAACTTCAACTACTCTTTCCAATAGCTTCATGGTATAGCTCATCAGCTTTATCTCTCTGTACCTTCTGCACATAACCCTTGTTCATGAAAATAGCTGCCAGTACAGTTCTTCTACTCCTCGGGCATCCTGTCAGTCTCCACAATCACGTTAAAAAGTCTGATGAAAATGTCCAGTGCCCTCTGTCCTCGACATCTGGATCCACTCTTCATATCTGCCCTCACTTCCTCCTTACTAATACTCTACACTTTGTGATTCACTAACTGTCCTCCATCTGTCCTCCTCTCTCTCATATTTTCTATTTTAATGAGTTTCACAAAGTGCTCTGTCCAACACACTCTCTTCAGTCTTTAGTACATTTTCATCTCTGTCCTTAATCACCCTAACCAACAACATAATTTCTCTGCCTAATACCTTACCTACCCAACTCCTCCTCATCACCTCTGTTCCCTTCACCTACATGTCCTGTAGGACATATGCACTGACAATGTTTAATATCAGCCCTTTGACTTGCAGCCACAAACTCCTGTCTGACACTCTCTTCACCTCCACAACACTGTTCACATTCTCTTCCTTCAAGCTTACTCCTATTTTGTTTTGCCTCTTATCTATAACATAAGCATTGTACAGTCTGATCTTGGGATGAATTTGCTAGGACAACCACTCCTGGGAAAACTGACTGCTGGACTTAAAGGGTTATATAAGTTATATAACCCTTTAAGTCCGTGTCCATGTTAATCGACAGCAACTGGATAGTTGTATATGTCTTTCTTCCTGGGAAATGTGTTAACATACATTTGGATTATCCATATCTGCATGATACTTAACCCTATTAATTCCCATGGAAGCCATAACAATGTACTTTGTTTTTCACACACTGCTTCTGTATTTTGGCTTTATTTTTGTGGTGGTATTTACCTCTTTTTAAAACCAGTTATGTACTGGATATGCGCGCGCGCGCGCGCGCACACACACACACACACACACACACACACACACACACACACACACACACACACACACACACACACACTGCTAAAAGCAACAATGGAGGACATTTAAAAACCAGAGAAATCCTATAACATATTACTGTTTTATCTGTTCTGACAATATCCATCCGTTTTTGTCAGCTAATCAAAATAAACCATTTATTGCTGTATCTGACCGAGGATGAATATGATACGGCACACTTCCTTTGGTTATATACGCGTTACTTTTTCCATGGTGTCTCATTCTGTCCTCTCCCTCCAGAGCTGCACATATGCAGTCTGTCTGAGCGACCACACAGTTAACAATTAGCAACATTTAACCAAAAATTGGGCTGCATGTGTTCAGAGAACTAATGTTAGTCTGATACCTTTGATATGTTCTGTTTTTTGTTTGTTTGTTTTTTGTGACTATCCCTACAGTGTCACAGATTCAGCTCCGTATTTTAGCACGGAGTAGGGCTGTGCGATATGACCAAAATCTCATATCCTGATGTAAGACATCTATCGTCCGATAACGATATAAATCACAAAAATTTTACATTTTCTGTAAATTCTGTGAATCTCGGGCAGCTTGACTTGCGTGAAGTGTTTCCAGCTGGGCGTGGTGTACCTTGAGTCAAGTGTTTTAACCGATGCATGAAACCAAGGGCGTAGAGTTGGCATGGACGGAAGGGACATGTCCCCACGAATAATTTGATCTCTTCAAGTAAAGAAAAAAAAAAAACAGAAAGAAAAAAAACCCGATCTGTCAGCGTCTCATTCACCCAGCGGTGCAGAAAGAGCTAAATTACGTTCTCTACTGGAGTCCTACTTCATGTGACAAATATGGCCAATGTGATTGGCTGTGCCTCTCAGGGAGCTCTGTTTAGTTTTAGCAGCGGCAAGCCTGCGCTGCGAGGACCTGCAAGGAGGAGAGGAGGATGGCAGCAAAAAGGAAGAACCTGGATATAAGAAAGTGTTTTTCAAAGAAACCTGTAAGTCACTTAAAGCCAAGTTAACTCATAAAATGTGTCCGTCACAATAACGTTACAGGCTATGCTAGGCTTTGGCCCACATCAGTCTAAAACTGTATGTAACCATGAATAACGTTTTTTGGAAACTAACTGCACAACATGCAGCACTATTAGTTATCTCGGTCTCAGAGCAGCATTTCTATTTTTGATTGAAAGTGTCAGAGAAAACAGCAGCCTCGAGCAAGCCAGTATATTAGTTTACAGAGGCTGTTAGAATTATATGTCTAACGTTAAAATGTTGGAGACACAATAATTTCATCCTAATGGTAATGATAATTTCATAGGGTTAATTTTTGAGACAAAATATCACAAAGTAGTCATGATTTTGCAAATATTCCACCTCGTAGTGCAGTTTGCACAAATTGTTTTTAAAATGCACTCACACTACAAACATTACTGATGAGTCTAGATCTGCACAAACTGACAGAAACACTGAAGCAGCTCCACATTTTAGTCTTATTGTCATGTATGTCCTATTTGTCAGGTGACAGGCGAACCAACACAAAGCTCAGAGATCAATGGTGATACAAGATCACAGGTGAAATTGGCTGATGACCTGTTGGTTCATGACTGTATTTGAAGCACATGTGTGACTGCATGTATTTGGAATGTCTTACTGTTATTTATCAGGTGACAGAGGCAGCTCTGCCGTGTTGTAGCTCGGACAGAGGTGAAGAGGCGAGGTCACGGGTGACTGACTGATGTTTTGGTGCTATAGATTAACGAGAGGAGCAGGCATGTGTTTGGCTCTTTCACATAGTGGACATTGAGTTGTTGTGTGGGACACCAGTAGTCCATGTCTGTTGCTGTAACAGTAGTTCATGTTGAGAATAAAAAATCCCAGCTCACTGAGTTGATAGGAGCAATAGTGCCTAAAATGTTGCATAATTTTGCTGAGAGATCTTTTACTTTGTGGTAATCTTAGACGAGTAGTTTTATGGACAAAAGCCACCAGGTCATTCAGTGTTCCCTTAGTGCTAATGTATAAGAGATGTTGGTGTACTATAACTGAACTAATGTTGTGAAGTCCTTAAAGTCATATTCTTTTATTGTCTTAACTGTATTTGAAGCTATTTTTATTTTTGTATGATACTTGATTTATATGGATTATGGCTGAAGTAAACTAAAGCCTAAAATACTTAGTCATTTGCCTAATAGTAATTTAACATTATATAATTCACTTATAAAACTACGAATTGTAATTTTAAATGGTTAAAAAGCATGTAGAATAGCATATGTAGGCCAGAATATTTCTCCTTTTATCAAGAAGCAAAGACAAAAAGGAAAAAAAAAAGAAACAGGCAGCGTTCGGTGGTTGAATCATCCGTCCCCACCAATGCCTAAACCAAATCTACGCCCTTGCATGAAACGATACATTTTTAGACATAAGTTGTAACGGCCGCCGTTTTCTTTGTATTTGTTACACGGCGTGCTGCGGGGAAAAGCCTGTTCTAATGTTTGAGTCTAAGGTTTATGTTTTAGCACCTGGCGGCTCTTTTTTAATTCTCACCCGTAAATAATCTGCTCTTTCACGTGATTCAGTTTATTTTGAAAAGTCTCAACAGGATCTTGAGCTTTATTGTGAAAGGTTTATGTGGAAAATAAACAAGCGGACATGCGATGGTTTTACCGTTGTTGTTGCTAGGGACAACGCATAAAAACAGGCGCTTGTCCATCTGTAGTGTGGTTATATTAAATATAAGAGAAAGAGAGAACTTTAAGGAATTAATAGAACCACTACAATGACCATCAAAACCATGAAAAAATATTGCCGTACACAGTTTATTTTGCGACACCACGAAACAAACGATAGCGTAAAATGAAACGATAGACGTTTTTATATCGTCATCTGATATATATCGTTATATCGAACAGCCCTAGCACTGAGGTCATAACATTGAGTTTTACTGAACTATATGTTTTTATATTTAGCCCTGCTTCTAATACTTACCTCACATCCAGGTTTATTACTTTAGCGGTGTGGTCAATGTCCTGTACCCAATATTTATTGTAGTATGTAGTTTATAAACAGGAAGTATAAATACAGTGCAGTCTTGTAAGAACTTCACCACCTATGACTAGGTCAGGGGTCGGCAACCCGCGGCTGAATAAAGAGCATGCGGCTCTTTAGTCTTTATTTTGCGGCTCCGGGTGGTTTGGGAAAATAAGTTAGAAGTATTTAGCTGAAGTGTATTTTATTTGTGTTTAGTTCTTTTTTAACTTGTAGTTCTAAATTGGAAGATTATTGTGATTTTGAAATATAAAAATAAAATTATATCTTATTATTTTTTCATCACTCAAAATAAGCGTCACACTCGCGGAAGCCGGTTTACCCGCCGAAACGCCGTGCATTTATCGAGACTTTCATCCCCAGGTAGGCCAATTATGGATCTTCGGATCCACATTATGTCAGCAGCTGTTCTCCAGCTGAACTATGTTAAAAACAAACACCGCTCACGCCTCACAGACGACAGCTTACAGTCCTGCGTAAAGATGAAAGCCCCGTTTTGCAGACGCTGTGCGCAGAGGTTCGGGACCATAAGTCTTATTGTAAACATATCACGAGAAACCCGACGATGTTTCCATGAACACGCTTTTCAGCATCTCTTTATTGACCACTTTTCACACGGTTGCTGTACGCATACAGCCGGCTGTAGCTTTTCAGCTCACAGCCCGACACATACCAACACAACAGCAGAGACTTTAAGGCAGCGAGGCGTGATTGCGGGTCCCGCTCAGGTGCGTCCGCAGACCACGCCCCGCCACACACATTAACCAGGTAAAATACATATTTAGGCAGAATTTTGCAAATATCTTTTTTTTTTTTTTTTAGCAGCATGGAGCTTTTTTTCCAATTACTTTTTAAAAGTCAGGTCAAGGCTCCAAAAGCCCAAAGGAGATATAAGGGTGGCTCACGACAGTTTTTGTTTGCTACATGGATCATTTTAGTTCAGCTTTCCTTTTGTCATATTTCTTTAAGAGTTCAAAATGTGTTAATTACATAAATAAAATGTAATTTTCTCTGTAGCACTTCATGGATCTCATAAGCAACACACTGTAGTTGCTTTTTACTTTTAAAAAGCAGTTAAAAACTTTTCTGTTCAAACAAGCCTTTTGTTGATCTACGCATTTTATATTCTTTACATTATTTACATTTGATCTTTTACATTGTGTATAATGTCTATTGATTGTATTGTTTATTTTAATATTTGTGTACAGCACTTTGTGAGTGCCTGTCTGTGAAAAGCGCTTAATAAATAAACTTTACTTACTTACTTTAGTTGTTCACACAAAGCATAAAGGTAAAAAAAAAAACAATATATACAGTGTTATCTTCATTTTAGATTTCAAAAAGTATTTGCAGCTCCCAGTGTTTTCTTTTGTGTGGAAACCGGGTCCAAGTGGCTCTTTGGGTGTTAAAGGTTGCAGACCCCTGGACTAGGCAGCCAGAGGATGATCAAACATTTGTCAGTGCTGGAAAAATGTATAAAGGTAAAGTTGATATGAAAGTTGAAATGTGTCATAGGTATACATGATGAATCGGGCACTGAGTAGGGATAGCTGATTCTGGAAGTGTTTTTAATTACTGTAAAAAGCTTAAATGTATGGAAGTGTGTTTATTGAAATCCCCAAAAGAGAAAACAGTGTCTGGTAATAATGTGACACATACGCTCAGCTCCTGTTGCCATGGAGAAGAGCCTAGGCAGAGAAAAATCTCTGTAGCTGTAGTAAATCTAGACCACATCATTGTTTCAGCTGGGGCCAAATCACTTCACCACAGCTGCTGAATTCATTCCTCACCTTAATCCTATAATAACATGTCTACAAAAAATAATCGCTGGGCCTGCCCCAAAACTCATGTTTGTGACATTTGGAAGTTTTCAAATGTTTGCTTCGGTGACAGAGTGGTTCTCTGGAGGTTTATCAGAGCTCAGTGGGAGACATTTCTTTTAATGAGGACGACCTGCAGCTCAAAAGTCAATGCAAAACAGAGAATGAATGAAGCAGTTAAAAGATGTGAGGGTTAAAGCTAATAATCATATTCATCTGGGCGCAGCGTTTCTGTGTATCCCACAGTTTCTTAGAACCAGTTGCATGTAATTGGCAGCTGGATGCTCTATCAGATGATTTTGGGACATTAGAGGACACACAGTGTTAAAAGTCTTTAGGCTCATAATCTTACGTTGTATAATTATGTCTTATTCAGACATTGCTTATCAGACGAACTGTGTAGGTTTCTTTATTAAATAAATAATAATAGCTCTAAACAGCTTTCCTATCCACCACAACTAAGCAAAAGCATGGTTGGGTTTGACACAATTAGGACAACATTCATTGGATACACTACGCAACTTGGAGGTGCAAATTTTTATACAGATTTCAGCCTCAAATATTTAAGTGTTACTTGCTCTCCCACCATCGGTCCTGTACACTGCCAGCCGGGATTATTAGCTGAGACAACCATGACTTGGAGGGAAAACATCAGGATGTGATTAATTTGGGAACAAAAAACAATGAAGATTCAAGTTACTAAGATTTATTAAGGTCACTGAAACCAGTATATAAATTACAAGATGCAAAAACAAAAGGAAAGAAAGAAATTAAATATCTGATGTCATAGAATTTCAACAGCTTTCGTTTGTTTGTTAGGCTGATTTTGGTTTAAAATGGGAAACATACAAACTGTCTTATATGTGAGAAAAATGCGCCACTCAGTTCCTTCTCTCAAACAGGGTTTTCATTGAGCCTGGATAGTCAGAAGTGACTCTGAGTATGCACCACATTTCACTGAATCGAGTCTCTACTAAATATGCTTGACTATGCTGGCAGTTTAAGTGAGTGGGGTGAAGACAAGACTCAAGACTGGGCCTAGTCTGCTTTATTTATTTAAAATAACAATTATGTTTTGGTAGACTGAAGCACACATCAAAGAATGAGAGCACGCTGTAGCTGCAGCTGATCACTGAGTATTGTACTTCATTTTGGCAGTCAGCAATTTGAATTCATGTGCTTGATATTCGTTACATAGTGTATTAACTTTCCTAGAACCATTTCATTAGTGTATATCATTAAATGTATGTACAGAGACTTGTATAACTGTAAATCATTTGTTTTCACCACAATCAATTTTAAATGCAGATGGAAGCCTTACTAATTTCCTCTAATTACTGAAATAAAAAACACTGTGTCAAGCATGTTTATTCAGTGCTAACTGGTTCATTATTTCTCCTGTCAGACCAGTATCAAGTGGTGTTTGAATGTGCGTGGGTGTAGACAGCAAGTGATTAATCATTAATTAAAAACACGTTTTGGATAGACTGCATGTATTTGCATTTGTTGGAGCGCTTGCATTAAGTCATATTAGAGTAAATGGGGGGCCCGAGATACAAAACCAGCTGTTAACTGCTGTGCAGCTGTGTGAAGTTGAGCCGTGTAGCCTGAATCTAAGGTTTCACTGAAATGTATTTTGAAGCAAAGTAGTATTAACATGGTTAATAGATGGTTAAACATTAAAGTCATTTGTATGTTTGTCACTTGCACACCAGGATGTCAACAGTTGGGTTTTGAGTCCCACAATTTGAAGTTTTAACGTTGGTGTTTTGGCTGCTAACATTAGCTAGTTAGCAGATGCATTCATAAATGGTGTGGGTGGCACCAATTAGTCAGTATCTATATAAAGAAGAATTGAATTGAATGTCCAGGTGGGAGGCCAAAACAGGGTTTTACTTTTCTTGTAACACATTGTTACAGAATTTGTTGTTTTGGCATTGGAGACCCCAGCATCTGTTCGCTTCCTTGTGTTCATTTTGCCTTTATGAATTTGCTATCTAACTATTGGAAAAAACCTGTGAAAAAAATGATATGCCCCTGATCCAGGGCCTGTTTAATAGTTTTTGATTTAAGATCTGGGTTTGCTAGTATCTTTTAAGTTAGGCCTTGTGTACTGTAAGGTATTTAATGTTATGGATGAGGTAAATCTGTTTGGTGCAATGCAGATGTTCTTTTGTGTTGAACTATAACATGCCCAGGCCTATGATTCCAGCCCATTCGTGTCTAATATTGAATGAATCTGCACTGCTTTAGTAGCAGGAAAGAAAAATGTGTAACTGGCAGGCTCAGCTGAATCAGGCCACATGGGCTCTTCATGTAACTAATTTATCAGGAAATTTCAAATTGTACTGAGAGCTGGTCAAAATGAGCCAAATTGGAATTTATTACTTACTGTGAAGAGATTTCCAGCCAGTGATCCTGTGAATCCCAGAAAGTAATTGGCGCAAATAAGGTAAATGTGCAGGATGTGTTAGTTGTGGTGGCACGCTCTTGTATGTTGCAGACCTATTTTGTTCATTTAAACTGGTAAATGTCCTTTAAAAAAAAAAAAGCAGCGTGCAGCTTAAATAATTATTATTTGAAGTTCTGGCTGAACATGTCTTTCTGCCATGCTTAATAATGTTCCAAATCACTCAGTGTTTTAACAGATGTTCCATAATAAATGACAGTGTTGACACAAACTATTGACTGTTTGAATCCCTCCACAGACATGCATGTGTGCTTCTTCCTCTAGCTGTTCCAGAGCTCAGTAACTCAGTGTAGTGGATTTCATGACTTTGTCCTTGGGTTCAGATCAGGACTCTGGACTAGACATGTCGATGTTATCAGCATGTTCTATCAAATCTTTTATCAATGAGATGCAGAGATGAGAAAAGAAGTCCAGAGAATCCAGAGAAGGTAGTGCTTGAAAGCATAGACAGGCTGCCTCTTCTTCTAACTTTCTTCTCCTTCTTCTCTGCCAGGGCATTATAAAGAGAGATGAGCTCGTGTTCAGGGCTGCAAAGCGTCGGGGGATCCCCGTACTCATGATGACATCCGGAGGATATCAGAAGAAAACAGCCCGCATAATCGCAGACTCCATCCTCAACCTGCACCGGCAAGGTCTAATAGAAGGCAACGCGGCGGAAGGAAAGGGATCGACACTGCTGACGACCCACATGACGCCCACCTCTGGATCGGCAGGGTCAACATCCACAGCTGTCTGAGGAGCCTTAATCCTGGAGCTAACACTAAGATACCTGACTTTAAAGCACTAAGTAGCTTTATATTGTGCTGTGATCGTGTGACAGCTGTTGTAACATTCAACACTTGTCTAAACTCCGATTATGTAACAAGAAGTTTGCACATGTACACTTAAATATTCATAAGCTTTGGTAACATTTTCACATTTGTTATGCGCAGGTTGACACGTACTCAAAGGGAATAATCATTCCGAGGGAAAAAGCTGTCTTTAAACAACCGTGTTTTCACAGCTACGACTTTCATATGGCACAAAAGAGCTTTTTAAATGTTTAATCAGTAGGAGAGTTATGGGTTTCATGTGTAATGTGTGATCAGCATTTTGGCTAAAGGTAATCTTTAATCTCAGGAAATGCAAAACTAATAATAGCATATGAAGCATATGCTATATTAAGGCTTGATGTACTTAAATAATATACTTCCAATGTATGTGTAAATAATGTCTCAAGTTATAAATATAAAACATATATAATATAAAAACAAACATAACCGCACATGAAAGTGTAATTATCTTAATCAGAAGTAATCGTTGGGTGAATTTTAACATTGAAAGAAGATCAAATCTATATATATAAGTGACTAGTGTCTTAATTGAGATGAGTTTTGTGCTTTGAATCCAATCTAATATGTACAGTTAATGTTTAAAGTTATTACAGGTACTAATTGTCCCTGTAATTGGAAAGATTTGAGACACTAAAACTTTTGACTGAGCACTTTAACTGCTGAAACTCACGTCCCCCAACGTTTTAGACTCCTGAAATTCAGTCTGCTTCTTCCAGCATGTCTAGATTTAAGTCTAAAACCCAGAGTGTTCAGTGATTAATGAGAAAGCCTGTACAGCAGGGTTTCCAGTGGCTTTCACTTTTGATTGGTTGTTTATAGTTAGACACAGAGCTTCCCTAATGATGTTTACACATGTCGAAACTTTGTAAAAGGAGCCACAAAAACACTCAGATCAATATGATTAATGCAGCAGCTGAAACAAAATCACCGCTTCCAAACGATACTAAAGACATCGTCTGACACAGACTGAATACAAGCTGTGTGCTGGGGTGTAATGATCACTACGACATTTTACTATCAATCTCTGCCTAAAACGTGCACGAACTGAGGTCACAGTGCATCACCAGCCTTTCTGTGAAATACTGGCATTGTCCTTCTTTGCTAATATAAGCTGATATCATATGACAGGGCATAGTGGTGGTCCCACGTGAACCTACACTGCAAAACCCCACCTCCTTAATACTAGATAAATACACTTATTTTTGGTGAAGATTTGCTTAAAACAAGTGAAATTATCTGCCAGTGGGGTAAGTTATTTTTTCTTATTAAGATTTCTTGAAACAAGAACAATATCTAAACTTAAATAAAGCTAAAAAATAAGTCTTTTACACTTATTCCAGGGAACAAATCAGAACATTGAAACTTAAAATAAGCTTTAACCACTTATTCTAGGGAACAATTAGATCGTTAAATCTTAAAATAAGCCTTACACACTTATTCCAGGCAACCAATCATGGCAATTGAAACCTAAAATAAGCTTTAACCACTTGTTCTAAGCAAAATGTTGAGGAAAATAGGCATAAAACACTTATTCTAAGGAACAAATCAAGGCAAATAATCTAAAAAAACTAGTACATTAAATCATTTTAAATAAGTCTTCTCATCAGAAATTGATGCTTCTTTCCTGTGTGACAAAAAATAGGAGACAGATGTTTGTTTGTTGTTTGTTTGTTTTTTAAGTTAATTCCCAATTAAACTGTTTTATTGCTAACTACATTGCTGCCTGTATTATTGTTGAAGTCCTAAACGTCACCTTTAAAGTGTTTGTGCTAATAACATCATGTACAGTCAGACAGGCATGGAGAACAGCACTGAGAGGCTTTGAACAGATCACATAGTTCAATTCAACATATAATGCTTTAAGAATGCACAAGCATCTACTTAAAATCTATTTAATTTATCATCTGTGATATTATTATGTACAAGTCCAATGTATTTTGTTCATCTCCCTTAAATAAACAGGCAGCCTTAAAGTATGAAATATTCATATACAAATACACATATAAATGTGTGAACTATCTCAGTGGCTGATAGTGCTCCACAGGCCTCAGTGTGAGCTTGAAGACATTTATAATGTTTAAGTAGTTTAATGTGCAGGTGCTGAAGATAAACACATTTTGAATGAAAGCTGGGGAACTTTGGTAGCACAGAAACAAGTGGCTATTCTTTGTGACCATATGGATCACTCATATTACCATTATTTCAAATACTCAAAAAAGCTGGGGTCCAGGGTATAATTGGCCGTTTTTGACTACTTTTGATTTGGCCTCTAAATTTTACCTTTAAAAACTTTATCTTGCCAATCTGTTATTTTCTCATTTTGACAAACTGTATCAGCACAATTTATCTAAATACAGACCAAATTTTACAAGTAGAAAGTGATATTTTTGACTGTAAAAACCACAAGCATGTTTAACGAATCGTTTTCATAACTTAAATTGCAAATAGAAATTGTACATTTTTAAAAAGTTATATGGTACTATTTACCTAAAAATGCAGCCAAGGCTCAGACGTTTTTTATATAACCATTTCAAACTATTTACAGAACAATCAGCTGTTCTGCATCAAATAAGAAGGCACAAAAATTATTTATGCAACTCCAAAAATAGTTTGTGTCCACTATAACACAGATGAGAACAGCACAGGGATAAACCTGCAGGTCTGACAGCATCTGTGTCACTCAGCGTTTACACTGCAATCTGCCTTTGGTGGCTTTTTTGCAGCAACTGTGACGATCACTAGTAGAACTGACACACAAAACAACGACTACACTACACACTAACTTGAGACTCCAAACACAGTAATCACAAATTTCTCATGTATCAAAACTGTCTCGCTCTCTCTTTCGCTCACTCCTAAAACTTCCCCCTCTTCCCAAACAACCAAATGCCACATGTTGCCATATCATTTTTTTGATTGGTCGACGTGGTACATTTTTCCACCAATAGGGAAGGAGTGTTTTTTTCTTTTTTCACCAATGACTGTTGCTTTTCACTCACAAGCAAAGCGTGTTTGCTAGCGCTCTCCTTAGAAAACGCTGTTTTTTCCGTTTCTTTCCAGAGTAAACGCCACTGTTTTATTAAAAACAAAAAACACCGGTTTTACGTGGCCTACACAATTTAAACACTGGTATATAGTTTGAAGTTCGCACGTTCGACCCAAGTTGAAATGGAGACTCTGGGTCCGTCGACCCCAGAGGTTAACCAGAAAGCCTTAAGTTAGCTAGTTATGTATCAGGCTAATGTTTAAAGCTTTCACTTGAGTAAATTAACTCATATCACTGCTAAGTAATGTTAGCTAAGTTCACAGCATATTCCATAATAGCGCTGCCATACTGCATCACACTCAGTGCATTTCAATCATTTCTCCAGCGAGTTTGATAGCTAGCAAAATAATAATCATAATTTTTTTAAAATAGCATGTGGAACGTACACGTACTGGAAAATTATTTACTAGGACTCACCTATCATGCGACTGGAGAGCGCAAACTCCGCCATTGTTGTTTTCCATCAAACACTCATTAAAACAGCAACCTACAGATACAGTGGGGCAAAAAAGTATTTAGTCAGCCACTGATTGTGCAAGTTCCCCCACTTCAAATGATGACAGAGGTCAGTAATTTGCACCAGAGGTACACTTCAACTGTAAGAGACAGAATGTGAAAAAAAAATCCATGAATCCACATGGTAGGATTTGTAAAGAATTTATTCGTAAATTAGGGTGGAAAATAAGTATTTGGTCACCTCAAACAAGGAAAATCTCTGGCTCTCACAGACCTGTAACGTCTTCTGTAAGACGCTTTTCTGTCCCCCACTCGTTACCTGTATGAATGGCACCTGTTTGAACTCATCATCTGTATAAAAGACACCTGTCCACAGCCTCAAACAGTCAGACTCCAAACTCTGCCATGGTCAAGACCAAAGAGCTTTCGAAGGACACCAGGAAAAGTATTGTAGACCTGCACCAGACTGGGAAGAGTGAATCTACAATAGGCAAGCAGCTTGGTGTGAAAAAATCAACTGTGGGAGCAATCATCAGAAAATGGAAGACATACAAGACCACTGATAATCTCCCTCGATCTGGGGCTCCACACAAGATCTCATCCCGTGGGGTCAAAATGATCATGAGAACGGTGAGCAAAGATCCCAGAACCACACGGGGGGACCTGGTGAATGACCTGCAGAGAGCTGGGACCAAAGTAACAAAGGTCACCATCAGTAACACACTACAACGGCAGGGAATCAAATCCCGCAGTGCCAGACGTGTTCCGCTGCTGAAGCCAGTGCATGTCCAGGCCCGTCTGAAGTTTACCAGAGAGCACATGGATGATACAGCAGAGGATTGGGAGAATGTCATGTGGTCAGATGAAACCAAAGTAGAACTTTTTGGTATAAACTCAACTCGTCGTGTTTGGAGGAAGAAGAATACTGAGTTGCATCCCAAGAACACCATACCTACTGTGAAGCATGGGGGTGGAAACATCATGCTATGGGGCTGTTTTTCTGCCAAGGGGACAGGACGACTGATCCGTGTTAAGGACAGAATGAATGGGGCCATGTATCGTGAGATTTTGAGCCAAAACCTCCTTCCATCAGTGAGAACTTTGAAGATGAAACGAGGCTGGGTCTTCCAACATGACAATGATCCAAAACACACCGCCCGGGCAACAAAGGAGTGGCTCCGTAAGAAGCATTTGAAAGTCCTGGAGTGGCCTAGCCAGTCTCCAGACCTCAACCCCATAGAAAATCTGTGGCGGGAGTTGAAAGTCCGTGTTGCTCGGCGACAGCCCCAAAACATCACTGCTCTCGAGAAGATCTGCATGGAGGAATGGGCCAAAATACCAGCTACTGTGTGTGCAAACCTGGTAAAGACCTATAGTAAACGTTTGACCTCTGTTATTGCCAACAAAGGTTATGTTACAAAGTATTGAGTTGTATTTTTGTTATTGACCAAATACTTATTCGTAAATTAGGGTGGAAAATAAATTCTTTACAAATCCTACCATGTGGATTCATGGATTTTTCTTTCACATTCTGTCTCTCACAGTTGAAGTGTACCTCTGGTGCAAATTACTGACCTCTATCATCATTTTAGGTGGGGGAACTTGCACAATCGGTGGCTGACTAAATACTTTTTTGCCCCACTGAATGTTAGCGCACTCATCCCCGACTGTCCGAGGGAGGGGCGGGGTCACACGTTGAAACAGACAGAGATCGAGATCTCGCAAAACTAACTCAGGATCTCGCAAAACTTTTGCAAGATCTCGCAAAACAAACTTGGGATCTTGCAAAACATTTGCGAGATCTCGCAAAACAAACTCGGTATCTCGCAAAACAAACTCACAAAAGTTGAATTCCAACAATGGCGGCAGCTACTTAGTTGTAATATTACTCTTTCTGGATCATAAAATACACTTTTAAGATATTTTGAGGCGTGAATGTAGTTGTGTAAATGTCAGATATCTGCTCGGTTTACAAGACATCACATATTTGCAAAAGTGCTCCGACGTTTTCGGAGATCTGACATCAACCATCTCGAAGCTAACGGGAGGTCGAGACCTACTACAGCCGGGAGGAACACCGCTTTCCCGGCACATCGTGCCTGGACCTCCCGGTCGGCTTCGAGCTGGCGGCTAAAACTTTTGCGAGATCCCGAGTTTGTTTTGCGAGATCTCACAAAACTTTTTTTTCTCCCATGTCCCCTGCGGGGCTCCATACTAAACCAGTTAGCTACTCAACATATAAAATGTAATAAAAAGAGCATTTGCAATTTTAAACAGAATTTGCAGAACAGATGTGTTTAAAGAAAGAAAGTACTCTGTATTACATTAATAAGAATTTAAAAAAAAAAGAATTCAAGTGTAAATTGCAACTTCAAAGCTATCAAGTCCAAACCTTCCAACACAGACCTAATCTTGCTCAAACAGCTCTACGTTTCAATGAAAATTTCTACAGCCTGCCATGACTTTTTTGTATGAGCCTGTGGTGTCTTGCTCATGGATTTTGTCCTTTAACACTTCAGTCTGAATGACAGACAGAAGCGTTGCCACACATTTAGGATAGGTGAGATGCAGGGTGTAGTAGTATGCCATAAGATACAGCAAACCTTCTCCAAGGTCATCTGTGGCAAATGTGGTGATGGGAGTGGTTCCAACTGCAATAAGACAACGGGACCCTTCTAAGAGCAGAACAGGGCTGACGCTGGATCTTCTGTTGGCAAAAAGAAAAACAAAGAAAATTTTACAATGTACGGAGAAACTCCAAAGCTATCAGGGTCGTTCAAATACTTAACCACAAGTATGTATTAGACTTAGACTTCACTTTATTGATCCCTTTGGGGTGCACCCTTGGGGTGATATATGAATGATGACAACCATAGATCAGATGTGCTACAGACCATATTAATGTTATTTTTCTTTAGATTGACAAATACTGTATAGAAATTCCCTAATATTCATGCCATTGAAAAATGTAATAAATTCTGCCTCATCACCGTTAGGATTATGTCTTTACACACTTTAGGAAATGACAAAGGTACTGCACCTGTGATAGTTAAATATGTAATTATTTCCATTTTGTTTTTAATTTCTTTATGATTTTCTTTATTATTTTTATTGAAATTTTTGATCTATCAGTATTTGTGCCATTTCAGATTTCTGCACACTTTTCCAAATATAAACTACATTGTTGGAGGACTTGGCATGGATAAAAAGGCCATATGCCAAATAATCTGTTAAAGTGAAGGCTTTAGGGGCATTATTTGATAACAAATGTGAAGAAACCCAGACCTGAAGGACATGAATCAGTGCTTCACTGGCATGTCCCATCTTCTTGGGTGGTGCAGCTCATGATGGGAAGAGAGTTGGTAGTGCTCTGAACAGGGCTATGTTTAAACAGAAGAGGAAAGAAAGAACTAAATCAACTTTCAGTTGAATATTCAATATTATAGCCATAATTGTAATGTTTCACTTACAACTGTCGTCACCAGAACTGCTCCTTGGTGGCAAAAGCATGTTTGATCCACCACTTGAATCTGCATCATAATCTTCTCCCTGGTCGCATGGTGAGATATCCATGAGACGCCTTTTCTTTAGTTTCATCCTAAATAAGAAAACAAAAATAGTTATATTACAGGAGTCCTAAACAAAATGTGTCGTGCTAGGTGTTTTTAAATCGAAAGTGGCAAAACTTGCCTCTTTGTGAACTTGAGCCCACAACTGTTTCCTCCTCATAAAATGTTCAGGCCCTGGAAGCAGGTCCCTTAAATCGCCCCTACTGAGGGTGTGGAGCAAGACCTCGTCTATGTTGGCAGCTGTAAATAAAAGTCAGTAACTTTCAGAAATGTCAAAGTTGTACATCTCTTTAAATGTATACATGTCACTGTCCAAAAAAGGAAACAATTCCAAATGGTCATTTTGTCAAATACATTTTATATGTAATTTAAATATTTTATTGATTTGACAACATAAAACTGATTCTATGTAGGATCACTGTCAGTGTGTGCAACACAAAATTCATTTAGACATTAATTTGCATAAATATGCATATGCTTGGCCTACCATTTAGAACCGAAAGGTTGCAATCATCCAAACCCTCCATGATTTTCTGGTGTAGCTTTTGTCAGAACTTTTCCCTGAGGACAGAAAAACATATGTTTGGGTCAAAAGAAAAAGTCAAGACACCACCTGCCATGGATCCAAAGTCTATGCAATCAGACACCTGGATAAGGTGCAAAAGACAGACTAAGTAGAGCCCGTGTTAATTCCATGGTTAAGTCTTGTAAAATTGCTCACATAAAATTTATGACAAGGCTATTCCAAACTAGTTTTCAAACTAAAACTAATAGTGCCCAACTGCTTGTCAAATCATTCAACAAATGATCAAAGCTCAGATTAGGCCACTTCATCCATAAGAAAAAAAGTTACCTCAGTTCAGCAAGGTTAAAGTGACCTGATTTATATTAATAGTTTACAACATAAATAATTGGAAGTAAGTTCACATCTCCAACGTACAATAGTTTATATGATTAATCATAATCTGTCGGAAATGAATCTTAAATCTATAGGTAAAGATGTCATTCATAAATGTGCAGTATTTTATTCATTTAAATTATTATTATTATTCATTATTTATTTTATTCAGTCATTCACACACACATTCACACACTGGTGATGGCAAGCTAAAGCGTAGCCACAGCCACCCTGGGGTGCACTGACAGAGGCAAGGCTGCCGGACACTGGCGCCACTGGGCCCTCTGACCAGCACCAGTAGGCAACGGGTGAAGTGTCTTGCCCAAGGACACAACGACCGAGACTGTCGGAGCTGGGGCTCAAACCAGCAACCTTCCGATTACAAGACAAACGCCCAACTCTTGAGCCACGATCGCCCCGAAATAAATGTAAAATGGTTCATTTTTAGATTTACAGACTAAGAAAAATAAGTAATATATACTTGAAACAAGTCTAATCATCTCACACATGAGACTGGAAACTAGCTTGTAATGTTCAAAACAAGATGGACTGGCTAAATTTAAGACAATAAATCTGTTTTATTTTATTGTTTTATTTTTTGTACCTTTTAACATTTCACAAAGTAAACTTGTTTTGTATTATGAACACATGTTTTTGTTGGCTGGTTAGAGGCTGGTCACACCAAAAGTCTTAGAAAGACCAAAACCTGAGGTTGATAAAGCCGCACAACCAAATACTGAAAAGTCTCCTGTGGCACAACCACCAAAGGAAATGGTTGTGAAACCAAAGAAACAACAAAAGCAAAAACAGAAAAGAGTGGCTGAAGAACCAAGAAGACCAATTACTCGGGCTCTTCTTGAAGCTCAAAACAGCATGGGTGATGGAGCAAACCCGGAAAAAGAAGAAATGCAAAAAAACACTGAAGCCACTTCTGAAAAAGAAAAGGCTGAATCCCTCCCCATTTCAAATGCAAAGGAGGACATGGAGAGAGAGGGAAATGGGAAGAACCTCAGCAGACCAAACCCTGGGCCTAATGGAGGGACTTGCTAATATCAACCCATTCCCACATTTAGACCCCCGTTTAATCCCTGGCACGAGATTGCTGCTCTCAGACACCAACTGGAAGCCTCCCAATACCATCAGAACAACCTTTACTGGAAAATGGTAGGTGCAAACAAGAGGGCCTCTTATCACCAGTTTCAGGTGAACAAGCTTCATGAACAAATTCACGAGAACAAGCGAAATCATGAGGAAATGATTAAAGACCTCTTAGAGCAGCTGGAAGAGGCTTCTGGTAATAAGCCCAATGACATCAGTGAGACAGACACTCTCGCAAATGACAATGAAGCTATTGTCATATTGGATGAGGTGATGGTTACCCTGCAGGACCAAATCAGCCACCCTACCACAGAGCAGTGTGTGGAGTCTGCCACTCCAACCACAGAGGCTTCACACACTGACTCTGTAGGACTGAAGTCCTCTAAGGAGGCTGAATTTGAGCTCAAATGTAGGATTCAGCAAGAGCAGATTAAGATGCTCCATAAACAGCTCCTAGCAGCTCAAAATCAGCTTGAAGAGCAGGCCGTTAAACATAGGCAGGAGCAGGAGACACTCAACCTGGAAATCAGTGACCTGAAATCCCAGCTCTGCCCCAACAAGGCCCTTCATGATTTGAAGGTAGAGTCTCTTGAGCGAGAGCTGAGAGAGGCCAAAGCTTCCTCCCTTAAAATCCCACAGCAGCACAAAGAACAAAATTCCACTGCTGCAAATGAAATGCTCAAACGTGAGCCTCTGAAAGAAAACGAGACTGGAGAACAGGAGAAGATGGAAAAAGAGGACTCACTGCCATCCACTGCAATGTCTCTGCAGGAGCCTCAGAAAGAAAAAGACACCACAGAACAACAGAAGATAGAAAAAGAAGAGTCAGCTGCATTCTCTGTACAGGAATCTTTGCAAAGTCTACAAGACAAACAGAAAATGCTCAATGTCAAGGTGGCTGAACTCGAGACTGGAGTTAAGAGCCTGCCAGAGACTCCGCCAAGTAAGAAGAAGAACAAGAAGAAGCGGAACTGTGCGCGTCCCCAATTTCACCTAATTGGTCTCAACATCACGTCCTAAAAATCATATTTATATACAACTAAATTGTCAGTGAACATTTGAACCCCTCTCGGTCGAGACAGAAGGCCACCCCTTCCTGAGCCCGGTTCTGTCAGAGGTTTCTCCCCATTAAGAGGGAGTTTTTCCTCTCCACTGTCGCCAAGTGCTTGCTCATAGGGGATTTGGGGGCTTTTTTTAACACCAACCACTGATAAGCTCACTGACATCAAATTTAAGACTCAGCAAATATGGAAAAGGATCATTCGTCATCAAGTGAGGAAGCATCCATTTAAAACATGTTTGCTGAGGCATATTTAGTTGTATATAAATATGATTTCTGTCACACTAAGGCCAATCACAGACTAATTTGGACAATTGGTAGAAAAAAAAAAAAATTCGAAAAATTGAAAAAAAAGTAGTTGTGTCATTGTTTCATGTAGATTTCAAATAACATGCCATTTTATGTCAGCATATTTCTGTTACATTTGTAGTGCTCATGGTCTTATATTCTTATGATCCTGTTTATTTGATGAGTATATCCTTCTGCCTTACTTCACATATTTACTGCTGCTTGGCTAGCTTTAGTCACGGTAGCATCAGCACGGGTAGAAACATCAGAGACATCACATGTAGCTTGTGTTTATGTTCAGAGTGACATCTGATTTAAAAGCAGGCAGCAAAGCACTGAGCAGCATATCAGTCAGCACAGAAAACAAGTGCCATAAATGTCATCAATTAGGCTGGAATAATTTGTTTCTAGTGGCTTCTATTGTAAGTGCTTTGCATTTCAGCATGACATCCTGTATGTGTCCTACACTGAGGACACTTGAAGCTGGTCATTTTCTTAGAATGGAGCTAAAGATAAAACCAAAACAAAGCCAAACTTTCATAAGAAATCTTTATTCTGCAGTAAGGGACATTAAAAACCTAATAATGTTATCATTAAAAATATTAAAATGTGAAGTAATCATAATTTTTGCACAAAATCAAAATAATCTGTTTATGCAATACCAGGAGCTGTAACCTTTTCCACTCTGTTATGCTCAGTCGCTGCATCTTCATGTAAGACACGTTTGTTTGTGTGATCTTTAAAGCTGTTCTTCTAAAAAGTTATGCAATCTAGGATTTTGAATGCTGCTTGCTTCAAGCTGCAGCAAAATGTATCTTTGATACATTCAGTCATGAGTATTTTATACTGTTATTATTCCTGTTAAGAGTATCTGGAATATGCACTTCTTACAGTGGCCATGTTACACTGTGAGACATGAGTCTCCTGGAATTAGACCTCAGTACTGTTAAAGTTGAGTTACTGACCCGTTGCTGTGTCAATAAAAGTGCAAAAAATAAGAGTGCTTCTGGTGTCTTGCTAAAGTCTCATATTTTTTGTAGCTTTTTGAACAGATGGTGTCTTATTCTCAGCAATTTTTTCTAATTATTGTTCTCAGAGTTGAGATTTAATTCTTATATTTAACTCAATCAAGAAAGAAACAATTCAGTCTCTTTCCTTGTCCATCCATCCATCCATCCATCCATCCATTCGCTACCGCTTATCCTTTTCAGGGTCGCGGGGGGCGCCGGAGCCAATCCCAGCTGTCATAGGGCGAGAGGCGGGGCACACCCTGGACAGGTTGCCAGTCTGTCGCAGGGCTCTCTTTCCTTGTAATAAGTCAAATTTTCTTCATTTAAGCACAAATTTTAGACAGTTTTGTCTAGTTAAAAGGCATCGATTAATTTCTAGTTTTAACAATTCTAGTCAAGGAACTTTTGCTCAGCCCACTGGCAGATTTTTTTTCTTCTCAAAACAAGAAACTTTTGTCAGATTTAAGAATATGTATACATATTCTTAAATCTGATGTACACTGATGCATACATCAGTGTTGGCTGTGGAATCATTTAACATTCATTTTATTTTGGGTGTCTCATGTTTTTGGCATTGCAATGATGTATTTGTTCATGTACATATAGGAGAATTTAAAGTTGCTATTTTTTATATGTACAGTTTTGTGTGTGTCCATCTACCCCAAATCAAAAGACAAACATCAATGGAAAACATTTTGTGAGCACTTTATAATTGGCCTTGCAGCTATGATGGCCACATTGCAAATACTGGTTACCGCTGGTGTCGGTATAGCTAAAGCTAGTTAACCAGCTACATGTATTTAAAACATCAACAGACATGTGGCCATAAATGCTGTGTGAACGTGAAATCCACCCAAGCATCCCACTATGGTAAACAACTTTTTTCACTTAGCATTACAAAAATGGCTTTCAACTTTTTACATCCACCAGGTCACTGGCAACCTATCTGAGGCTGCTTTAGGCAGAAAGGTGAAAATGTGGTGCTCTCCCCGAAACATATTAGGATTACAGGACTGAGCCAAAGCTTGGGCACTGCAGCGACAGCTTTGACTCATCCACCCACATCAAATTATGAACTCACTCTGAACCCTCCTCTCTCATTCATACTAAATGAACACTCCTGGTTGCAACTGTCAAAACCACATTAGGTACAATGCATGCTTTAAGTGTTAAATTCAGAGTAATTTGATTGATTGAACAAGTACAAAAACGTAGGTATTCGCACTTACACAGTAAATGTTGCCCTACATGTTGGGATGCCTTTTTCTGGAATATTAAATAGTTTCCTCCCACAGGCCAAAGACATGCATGTTCAGTTGAATGGTAACTAAACTGGTCGTAGGGTAGTTGTGCAGTTGTCCCTCAGTGTTAACCATGTGGTGGATTTGGGACCAATCACCTTTCACCCTATAGTGAACAGGCATTGGCTACAGCCAAGCTACAACCCTGTTTTGAATGTGTATTTAAAAAATGGATGGAAATAATTATCAAAAAAGAAAACCTTAAACCCCTTGTACTAATTCATTTCTGCTGTTGAGGCTACAGTTTGGATTTGGCTTCAGATTATTAAGTGTGAAAATACTTTCCCCATTTGGCCCAGTAACATACAATGAAAGCATGTTTAAGTGTTTAATAACAGCAGACAAGGGTTCTGCAATATCACCGTGAAGGTGGTATGAGGGTTTTAATCCTAGTGTTTGTCATTGCATTCAGTTGTTCTTTGCTATTTTGTGGCTGATTAGACCTGAAGTGGCTGTAATCTTCATGTTTGTTGTTTGCCATTGCTACAGCTGTACTCTGAAAGTTTATGGCTGTAATGCAGACTTGCAGTTATTTGAAAGATTCAAAGGTGCATCTTTGAACAGCGTGAAAGCCGTATTGGGGTACTTATCCTGGAAGCTGTTTGGAAACACTCAAAACCAAACTGAAAGGCGGGCCATAGTGGTGTCTGTGCTAATTAGTTAAAGCCTTTGATCTGGCATGCTGCTTTTGAATGCAGCTAAAAGGTTTAGTGCAGTCTACCTTTAATTAGGACTATGAAAGTGTTGCTGTTGGAGGTTTGTTCTTAATACACAATGCCATCACAGCTCGTCAGAGCCTTTCTGTGTCAGCCAGTTTTTATTACTGAATCTTATGTGCCAAAATAGAACTTAAAAGCTGTACTGTATGTTTTTGCTGTGTGTAAACACTGAAAATTCCTTCTATGCATTTATCATGACATGAATAAATTCTATAACAACCAATGAGGTTCTTTTCCATGTTTTAAACCTTAAATTAATTCTTCATCTATTAAAATGATCATATTCCACATGACTGTTGTGCAAAGGAGGTCATACAATTTTACATTACTGACTAAATGTCCTGGTACAGGTTTGTAAAAGTAGCTGTTTAGTTTCATGTACAGAAATCAAACTTGGTCACCTGGGGGTAATTCAGTTTTGGCGTTCTTTCCTCAGTGCGAAGCCCATATATACATAAACAAGCAGACAATATAATAGCAACAGATCCTTATGATTCCTTAGCATAGCCATAGGCAGCATAAAAGTGGATGTAGCCACCTCACCTAAGACATTGTGAAGTCTGATTCTGAAGCCTTGAAATGAGTGTTTTTGCCACACCCGTGATGATTGCTGAGTTATCAGTCATAAGTTTGTAATCAATGAGCATATCCTGGATAATCTTCCTTTCTGAAACATGCTCCAAAAAAATTACGAAATGGCTAAATGTAGTGTTCGAGGGTGACGGAATACATGAACAAGCGTTACGTATTTAAAATACAAAATATGAGTAACTGTATCCTGTTACAGTTACTGCTTAAATCTTCACATCTGAAGAAGAAAGGGTGGAATCTAACCGTGCAACCAAGCTGCTCTCAGTGTCAAAAGACTCCACCTCCAACCTAAAGAAACATCTGGAAGTAAGTTCTTGTTTAAAAACTCACATTAGCCTACTGCAACTACCTTGTTTTGGTTGTGGTAGCTACCTGGATTACGTGCCACTTCAGCATCTTCAATGTACTATTGCTGTGTAATATATTACCATTACTGAAGGCTGCATTACAACCTGCTACCTGCAAATAATCATGTGCAGTTCTGAAAGCAGACAGAAAGAAAACACATTACTGGTACAGAAATAGTTTTCTTTATGAGATCACTGCAAAAGGTGCAGCCTTACCTTATGTCCACCCTACTGTTACTCATTTTCCATTAAGATTGAAAAATCTAGTTGGTACTGCTTTCAGAACTGCACATGATTATTTGCAGGTAGCAGGTTGTTAATGTTATCCATCAAGTCTAACAGTCTGCAGTCTATGAACTAGCCTCCGCTAACACCAGCTAACAATGTTCATTAATAGTAATAAATCACACAGCAATAGTACATTCATTTAGCATGACAATATATTAAGTAATCCAAAGTATTCAGAATACGTTACTCTCATTGAGTAACGGAATACGTTACAAAATACATTTTGGGGCATGTATTCTGTAATCTGTAGTGGAATAACCTTCCCAACACTGGCTAAATGCTGTCGACCTCTATAGGACATGAAGCCCTTTTTCAAACCACACATTTCATCCCCTAGTGGCCATTAAAAAAATGTGCATTTAAAACTGTGGCTATATATGGTCCAGGCCAAATTCATTGTAGTTTAGTGTTTTATATGTGTTTTGTATAAGACTCTCTTCTGTTGAGAGTTCTTCTTTCTGCTCTGCAGATTGGTCCAGTCCACGAGCTGGCTTGTCAACGTGTCTGCTGCTTAAGCTACATCTATCTAACACACCACAAAGATGTTGATAATTTAAAACAGGAGGGGAAGAGATTTTTTTGTTCCTTGAAAATAATTTAGGAACCACAGTGTGCCTTCATACTTTGGTGGCTTTTACTGTGTTTATTATTTATTACTAGTATCAATGTAACATTTGTAGTATAATTAGTATAACAGAATATTTTTTTTATCTATAATTAAATTGAGATGAATATTAGTTTTGTAGCTGGATGTCACAGAAAGCTGTCCAGGTGATAAACGTAAAGTTGTAATAAGGAGCTGCAGATCTGACTTTTGTAGGAAATTCTGATGATTATCATGTATTTGATAGCAGGAATATTTGTGGGATTAATTAGCAAGACTCCTGTAAAATAGGACAATCAGCTGCTTTGAATTCTTTTTACGGTTTTAGTTTTTTTGTTTGTTTACAGCTAGCAGTGCGTTTCACAAAACAGTGGTGACTGGTGGTTATATAATTGAAAATTAATGATTCCCACCAACAACAAGCTGTTAAATTAGCTCTTAATTCTATGCAAGTTCAGAAAATAAGCAGCCCATTTATACTATCACTTTATACAGTGAGATTTAAAAACACAATCGCAGTGTCAGTGTTTTAATTATTGCAGCCGATTATTAAAGAGGCTAAAATGACAATGGACTAAAAGTAGCGGTGACAGCACAAAGCAACATCCGAAAGACAGTCGTCCTTAAGAAAAAAATGGGTCAACAAGATTTTTGACATAATTCAAATTAATTGCCGGTCAAGTCACTGATCACCTAAATTTGGCTGTTTAATATTGTGCACCAATGAAGAAGAAACACAAAGCTCTCCAAGCTTGCTAACTGACAGTTTACAAACCTTTTAGCTCATTAGCTAATCTGCTACAGACACATTAAGGAGGGCAGCAGTTGGATGATACCCTCTGAATTCCAGTACCTCCAGTCTTACATGAATTATGTAATTCAAAAATGTTAAGTCAGGCCTCCTGCAGTCTCTCAAATTGTTGATTCCATTTAACAATGAGATGAACAAACTTCTGTTCCAGACACAGCTTCTGGTGACCACGTTACAGACAGACAACTTGCATTGAGTGTGATGTATGAAACAACAATGCAAATGGAAAACATCAGAATCATTCAGAGGTGGATGGTGAAATTAGCATAATATATCAATAATTTATCAAACAAATTGGGATTCATGATATGTAAAGATCATATAGATATTTGCTGATTTATAGATATAGACATCCTGAAGGTGTCAGAAGAAGGTAGCATACTGCTCCAGATCATTTTCCATTAACTTCATTTGATTGTTGCAGCCACAGATGATAACTGGAGACGCATAGAAAAGTCTAAATAAAGCTGCAGAAAAACTAACCAATAGAAAACAGGCCTACAGAGCCTATAGAAGCAGTATAAAAACCACGTCTACAATGAGTCTAAGTTTGATATTGAAAACACACAGTGACCACATTTGGACTATAAATAGCCTGTACACGGAGGTCCTATGGACATCACAGTAAATATAATACTTCCAGTGCACTCGTTAATACTACAGCAACGTGCATTAGTAAGGAGCTGTTGTTGAAACAGGTCTGTCGTACCTCATACTGAATATTCTAAAGTAGGTGGGCGATGTTGTTTTAAGCAGGCAGCACACCTCGAAATCCATAGTGTGGTAAACACCTGTGTGCTTACTCATTTAAAGGTATTTTTATTTTGTTTATTTTGTTAAAGGCTAAAACACATTCAAAAAACAGAATAGTTGTAATTGATATCCTAAATGCTGTGCTCTTAAAGAATGCCTTTTAACCTAGTTATACACTACAAAGTGCTCTACAATGTTTTCATTTACTCATATGCAGTCAATCATACACTGTATATTCAAGATGAATTTAGCCACTGGAATAAAATGAGCTGATTTTGGACTCTGTATTTTGAGGCTTTGCTGTGTATTGGCTCCTGAGAACCAGCCTTTTCATTTGTTTCGCCTTTAATGGATATTTGTTTTTGGGCTCTATCGTTTGACTTATTTGATTTATTTCTTTATTTGCTACCCTAATAAGAGGACATCCTGGCCTTTCCAATGATCTGTCATGTGTTTGGGGGGGCTCCTTTAGCTCGAAATAATCACAAACAAGTTAAACTGAAAGATACTTGTTTCCTCGGCTCTCAGGGGGATATTGTTGTTTCTTTTAAAGAGCCCTAAAAGGGTTCTCAAAGTCCTTAAAGATTTAAGATTTAAACCTATTTTAGATTCCAAAACGACCAACATGATGACTAAAATAGCTTGTGCTGTTACTTATTACTCATCATTTCTGCCCCAATCCGTCTAACAGTTGTGATGAATCAACTGACAGCCCAACTTTTCCATCCCACAGTCATGCTGCTCGAAAGGCTCACGGAAAAAAATAAATAAATAAAATGTACAAAATTTAAGCACACGTGACAAAATTCATGTTTAAATTGCTCCTTTTCAAGCTGAGATACACACTGAGCAGAGTGTTCTTGTTGTGATGTTGTTTTTAGTCTAGCCTAATTCGGGGCAGCTGATTGGGCGCTGTTCATGCCTCACTTGGGTTGGATCATGTGGAGAGGTGAAAGCAGCACCGACGAGGACTGCTCAGCTGTCTCGGCGCATGTCCTGATGAACTCCTGAAGCGGTTCATCTGAGGTAAGACGCAGTCCAGGGGCCAGGCACACAGCCAGGGAATCCGGTTTAATGATGTTTCCTGCAAGGTTTCTTTGTCCTAGCGCACCAGCACATGGTCTCCAGGAAATGATGTCTATCTGCCTGTGAGCAGACATATGTTACCATAACAATACCAGATAGCCACATCACACCACAGACTCTGCATGACTGTATTTCAGAGTTTCCTTCAGCAAGTATAATAACACTTAATGGTGCACCCATTACTGCAATAGCTTTCCTACTTTGCATCACTAACGAGCTCATTTGTTGAACTAGGTCTGTCATACATCACAAGTAAAGGTGGGTGATGTTGTTTTAAGCTGGTAACACGCTGTGTATCGCATAGTGTGGTAAACACGTGTGTGTTTAGCCATTTTCATTTTATTTTATTATTTTATTTGTTTTGTTTAAGGCTAAAGATTTGCATAAAACTGAGTAGTTGGAGTTGACATCTAGATCACAACCTGACTGAGATGCTGTGGTGGGACCTTAAGAGAGCTGTGCATAAACAAAGTTAAAAGTGCTAAAATTGGTCCTACAAACTACTGAATCCTGGATTGCACTTGTTTTTTGTTCTATAATAACGACACTGTGACACGCATTGTTCATCTGTATCAAAATCTGCTGGAGGGCAGCTGATCCACAACGATGCTAAGCTAATGAATATTAGTGCAGGAGTATTATTAGATTGATTTTAACCTTTGAGTCCATAATTTTGGAAGCTGAATCCTAAATCGAATAGAGTAATGTTTTGTGTATTACATTTGACATTCTTGCTGTTTTCAGATACCCATGCAGTGCTGTCTGGAGATCCATTTCATTCTTTGAGCAAATAACTGTATTCAGTGGTCCAGTACCTGCTTCACAGATTTTAAATGGTTTTATTTGTCCCGAAATAAAAGTTCACCTCCCCTCCGGTTATGGTTTATAGTGGTAAATATGACATCTCCCTACATGCCCATCACAGCAAAATTATTAAAAAAGACCACGATTAAGAAACATCAAGGTTCACTGGCTGTGCTGTCAGAATAAATGGGCCAAGCCAGCAGAACGGGAAGGAGATCTTACAGGAATGGAAATTTGATCATGCAGTTGTATTGGGGTTTTCTCAGGTGTTTACACTAAGTCATCAATTACTGGCGTGTTTTGCATAATGTCAGGTCTGCCGTTGCGTCCGATCAAAGTCTGCTGAAAACGCATTCACTGGCAAACAGGTTCAAAGCTGTATTTCTTGTGCCTATCTGTCATTGAGAAATTTGCAAAAACATGGTCAGCCCTCACTGTTTTCTTTCGAGTCACAGAGAAACGCGATCTTTTAAAGAACACAGACTTGGTGCCTCGGCCATCTTACAACAAAGCCTTCTGCAAAGAGAGTTTCACTAAGTACTCCTAATGACTGTTTATAACTGCAGATCAAAGTGAGTTTCTGGCATGGCCATAAAATAGCTGAGAGCAAATTTTGCATGAAAGTGCCTCATTTTCTGGGTTATTGGCCAAACATTGAGTAAATGTTGGTAGACCTTTGGCCCATTGGTCTCTGGTCAAGCTGAACGTATGAGAGGGACGTTGGAGAAGATTCAAACTGACTCTGGCTTCATCAGTCACTTAAAGTATGCATTAAACTAACCACTTGCTACATGGCGGCCTTCCAAAAGGACTGACTAATGTCAGTTTCAATTTTTCTGTTTGACAGTTTTGCCAAGGTGGATGAAGCTTGATTTGCATCCCTATATAAAGTTCAGGAAACTAGTTAGAAAAGCTAATGTGAAGTTGGCTGTGAAGGTTGAGTCGGTCTCCATAGACTGTGAGCATGTTTACAACCTGGTACATTAAAAGTTGTTGATGGTAGATAATTGACCCTTTTCATCAGTGTTTGGAAGAATTTCATTTAAATGTGTAGCACTTTTCTACTCAAGCATTCCACACAATACGTCTCTTTCACTCATTGTCTACACCTAAGTGCTTTATATTGAACATTCATATCAGGAGCAACTCAAAGTTAAATATTTTGCCCATCTTGCATATCTGGCCTGCACACTGGAGCAGCCAGGAGACTGAACCACCAACCTTCCAGTTAGTAGATGACCTGCTCTACATCCTGAGCCACAGCGAGTACAGGTGCATACCACTGTTAAGGTTTAAAGTTAGAGACATGGCTACCCTGACAGGTGTGCCAATACAAAACCTGCAGTCATCAGCTGTCTGCTAGGTATCATCTCTGCCAATTTATTCACTGAGCTGCAGTGATTCACCATATATGTGCTGTTTGTGCAACACAATTATCTCATAAATAATATGGCTTACTGTATAAAACAGAAGTCTGCACTTCAGTGTGAAAATGTCAGTTATTTTATTAGTGTTTTACTCCACACTATTAAACACATATCTGCTAATTAGTGCTTGTTGGTGGCCAAAACACGTGTTGTAGAAAAACCTGTGGGTGTTGTCACAGTAGCTGTAGCCATCTTTTATATATTATTATATACTATTATTTTAACCAGACACAGGTTTGAAGGATAATTACAGTTTATTTTAACCTGGTGAACTAATGACCCTTAACATGTGCTGTCCTGTATTAAAAAGCAGCATTTAAGTTTGGGCACACTACTTCAAAATTATTATTTATTGATAGAATTATTTATGGCTCACTTAGCGCTAGCTTCCAGAGCTCAACATCCAAAACATCTGACAAAGCAGGACGTTTGGTGATATTTGGTTCAAAAACGGCTCGAGATCTTTCAGTGGTGATTGTTGCATATGCTGCTTTCAAGTCGTGTTAATAAATGTAAACTTAATTATGGTTATTAAAAAATAAATCAGAATTGAAGTTTGCGTTGAGCAGCTCCTAGAGTCAGAAATCAGTCTTGCTGTTCAATCCAATCATCAGTTAACCTTTTATTATTTCTTCTTGACATTTTGCCCTGGGTGTGGTATGAAGAAAACAAGTGAATTATCCATTTTTTAAATGAAAAAATTCTGCCTGTTTAACCTGAAAATGTATTTGACGAGAGCACCGAGAGTGAACCAAAGCAGGAAAAACAGACAATGAGGCGAAAGCTACTAAAACGCACATTATAGTTCTTTTATTTGTTTACCTGTCAAGTCCTATGAATGAACACATTTAAGAACAAGGAAACTAAATAAAAAGTAATACTTCTAACCTAGAACTACGATCAGATCTCAACATGTATGCCTTTGCCCCATGATCTTGGTCTAATCCAACTCTTCCTCATTATGTGTGAAGACATTCACCGTTTCACTTGTGTTACACCCCGGCCTAGGCAACCGGAGTGCAACACGAAAAAAGTAAAAATAAAGGAAAAAAAAAAAAAAAAAAAAAAACCACACACAAAAACCCCCCACTAAAGCTCACCACCAAAATCCCGAAACGAAAGTATCGACAAATCTATTTTACAGCAAACTATTTATTTACAACAAAACACCAAACTATTTACAACACGGGGGAGATCGCGACCATGACACACTGAAACACAGGGTTTAAATACCTAGAGGGAGCAATCAGGAAAATGGACAACAAGAGGGAAACACAGCTGGGGCAACTCAGAACTGACGAGACAGGGAAACGTAAACTGAAAAGACTAAGATAACACAGACTTTCAAAGTAAAACAGGAAACACATAACAGTCACGCCAAAAAGAACACACTGACAACACCGAAACGTAACAGTTCCCCCCACCCAAAAATCAAACATTTAACACCAAGTGAAAAGTTTGATCCAGACAGACGAAGCCGATGAAGGCTGGAGCGGTCCCACTGACCCTCCAGCAGACGACGAAGGCTGGAGCGGTCCCACGGACCCTCCAGCGAAGGCGGATGAAGGCTGGAGCGGTCCCACGGACCCTCCAGCGACGACAAAGGCTGGGGCGGTCCCACGGACCCTCCCCTCAGCGAAGGCAGACGAAGCTGATGAAGGCTGGAGCGGTCCCACTGACCCTTCAGCAGACGACGAAGGCTGGAGCGGTCCCTCGGACCCTCCAGCGAAGGCGGATGAAGGCTGGAGCGGTCCCACGGACCCTCCAGCGACGACAAAGGCTGGGGCGGTCCCACGGACCCTCCCCTCAGCGAAGGCAGACGAAGCTGATGAAGGCTGGGGCGGTCCCCGGACCCCCCAGCGAAGGCGATCCCGGACGAGCCCCCATATGTTACACCCCGGCCTAGGCAACCGGAGTGCAACACGAAAAAAGTAAAAATAAAGGGAAAAAAAAAAACACACACAAAAACCCCCCACTAAAGCTCACCACCAAAATCCCGAAACGAAAGTATCGACAAATCTATTTTACAGCAAACTATTTATTTACAACAAAACACCAAACTATTTACAACACGGGGGAGATCGCGACCATGACACACTGAAACACAGGGTTTAAATACCTAGAGGGAGCAATCAGGAAAATGGACAACAAGAGGGAAACACAGCTGGGGCAACTCAGAACTGACGAGACAGGGAAACGTAAACTGAAAAGACTAAGATAACACAGACTTTCAAAGTAAAACAGGAAACACATAACAGTCACGCCAAAAAGAACACACTGACAACACCGAAACGTAACACTTGGATGTCACTTCATGGTTGGATAGAAACATCCGTCTTTTATGCCTTTTGTAAGATTTCTCCTCAAGTAGTTTGGTTTTTGCCAAATTTTAAAAAAGGTTTCTGAGTTCATTTCTAATCGGTCAAAGCATCAGTCAGTGTCATTAAAAGGTAGAAACAGCAACATCCAGAAACGGTGTTGCAATTACTCAGTGGCACCAAGTTTCTCCTGGGAAATATGTCACTGAATGCAAGCCTAACTGAGACCCTGAATGGGGAGAATTGGGTTCTGAGTTAACAGCTTCTGATCCCAGTGTGACACAACTGTGAGGTGCAGCTGTGACAGACTAGTTATGTTGTCACAGCTTAGGTAACATGTCTGACAACAAAACCCACAGAAATCTCAACAAATCTTGTTTTCCGTTACCCTCCTCCCTTCCTCCGGATTAGTGTTCAGTGATTCAGTCACCTGTGAGCTCAGAGTCAGTGAGATATTTGTGGCAGACAGACTTTTTGTCATTGTTTCCCACCAGTTCACTGAATGCTTCACAATGGAACTTATTTACAACCTAATGGGTAACAAATTACGCAATTCTTCTCCTGCAATGCAGCGGGAATATTAAGTTGTTGCACTCTTCCTTGTCAGATTTGTGTTGTAAGAAGACTTCCCACACACTGGTGAGTATTATCTGTTTTTTAAACTCCCAGTGGTTCGAATGTAATCACAAGGACTTAGCAGCCATCTTCAAAGACATTAAATGGATATTTTCTTTGTATTAGAATGCAGGCAGTCCATGAGTCGGCAGTTTAAGAACAGATTTGTTGTGCACAAGCAGCGAGGCTGGTCCTCCCACATCACACTGACTTCAAGGGTGCAGTAACTGGGTTAGACTGTCTGATTTTTTCAGAGCCAAACATCAGAAGAGTTCTACAGCACCTGTCCAGAAGCAGCGATCCATCATTTTCAGCTATAAACAGGTAGATCTGAGTACATTTAATGGAGCTGTATAAATGCACGCCAGGTAACACGATCAATGTAAACAGCCAGAATTTAAGTAAGAACATGGCAGGACAACCTAATAATGTTAGAATGTGCCAGAACAAAACAACATGGCACCTTGGGCTGATAAGCAATGCATTTAACACGAAGTTTTAAACATAGTGATGTCAGTATCAGTTCATTCACTATGCGCTGCAAACTCAGGTCGCTTCCTGCTGATGCTACTCAGTTTTGTTGAATGCTTCTAAACAAATCTATAAAGACAAAATAATGTCTCACCCCGTGGTTCACCCTGCACACTCTTCACCCATCCTTTTAGCCACGGAGGAGGAATAATTACAAGCTTATTTTGAAGTGGCAATTAATTTCAAATGCAGTGTTACAAACAGCTCCACAAATGGGGGTTGGGGTTTATCAGGGAAGGTCAACTACTAATCAGAAGGTTGGTGGTTTGATCCCCGGTCTGCATGCAAAAATCCTTGAGGAAGATACTAACCCCAAGCTGCTCTCCAGTGCATCCATAGGTGAATGTTAGATAGAAAGGACTTAGGCATAGCATAGTGTGAATGAGGCGTGTTGCATAAAGTGCTTTGAGTGCTCCGGGAGAGAAAAAGCACTATATAAGAATCAGTCCATTTACCATTTGATAGAAACAGGATCTGATCCCCAGAGACAGGAACATTCACCTTGGTAACAGTACTGTCAGGTGTTCTGTGGCTTGCAACAGTCTTAGATTGAAGAGAAGTCTAACCCTTGGGCTAGAGCAAGCGTTGTGAGGGCCAAACATGACCCAAATGTCACCTGAATTTTAGGCCTAACCTTAGTGCCACATAGGCATTAGTGCCTACATGGCTAACTCTGAATCAGCTTCATCAGTCAGGGTTAAATGTGACCCTTAGAAAACTGCAAATGTGTTTCACATATATATTAGAATAGGAACCAACCATTTACCAAATACAACCAAACTGGTGTTTTTATGCAGTTTGGATCATATTGTGTCTGCCAGCTAAAAGTGCAGTTGCTGTTTTTTCCAAGAACAAACTTGACTGTTAGAGATGCAGAAAGACACAAAAAAAGAAAAGCAGAGAAAGATGAGGAAATATTATTATATTATTCTGACATTTAAGGACTGCTCAGTCGTGTTCATGTGCAGTGGACCTCTACACAATGTGCTGCAAAAGTTATCTGGTTATTTCAATTCAATGTTGTTTATAGCTGCAAATCTCAACCGCATTCACAGCATGGGACTTTGGATTGTAAGGTGAAGATAATACAGGGAATACTGCAACAACTGAACAACTCCCAGTGAGGAAGCATGTGGCAACAGTGGGAAACAGGAACCTCAGACAGAACCAGGCTCAGGGAGATGCAATGACCCTCGCGACTGATTCAGAGTGAGGGGACTGAGACAAAGAAACACTGTGGAAGAGAGCCAGAGTCTAAAAGTAACTAATGATTAAATGCAGAATGGTGTATAAACACAGTGAGTGACAAAAGGTGAGTGAAGAAGAAGCACTCAGTGCATCATGGGAAGTCTAGGCCTGCATAACTGAGGGAGGTTTTGATAATAACAATTAAATGTTGTTAAAAGGTTACACAATCATTGCAAGTGTGTAAATGCATGAAGAGCAGTAAAGCTGAGAGCAGCAGCACAGGTCAGCTGATCACAGCCTGTCCTCAATGAAGAAAGCTCACATTATAAGTCAGGCCAGTGTTTCTTAGCGCTGCTATACCGATCATAGTGTTACCCCACCAGCCAAAGATCACTTTAACCCAGATAATAATAACAATAAAGGAACATTTCCAGCGTGCCAGTTCAATAAACACAGCAGCCATTATGTCACTCTAATTACACAGCTCGTCCTTTTATTTGGATGCTGGTTTTATTCAGCAACAAATTCCACGGTGCCGTTTTTTGATTTGCTAATTAAATGTAGGCGATCCCTGTACACGTTTTTCTTTGAACGCTAACAAAAGGGTAACACCCACTGGGCTGCTGTATAACATTTAATGAAACGGGTAGAGTTGCTGTGCATGAAAGCCTTTGTTCACTTACAGTGAAAGACAAGGACTGTGAGTGCACAGCCTTATGAGGTGATATTATTGTATTTGCTTGACACTCTGTTTTCTTTTATTATTTTCACTGAAGGCATTTTCCATTTACCTGGTGTTATTTTTATGATCCACCTCCACAACAGTTGGGAAGCTGTGTAAATAAAAACAGAACACAATGATTTGCACATCTCATAAACCCAATTTTGTTCACAATAGAACACAGAAAACATTAAATGTTCAAAATAATTGATATGTTTACTTGATTTTTATATTTTAAGAAAACTATTATCACTTTGCGTTTGGCAGTAGCAACATGAGTCAAAAAACTTGTGATGGGAGGACAAAAAGGTGGAAAACTAAATGTTACAAAGAGAAACGTTTTCCAACTGACAACAGGTCAGTGACACGGCTGGTGTAGTCTTAGAGAGACGTAAAGATGGTCAGAGGTTCACCAATCTGCAAAAAAAAAAACCTCTACGAATGTTTGAATTTCAGAATAATGTTTCTCACCATGAAGACTTTCAGTATCTCACCCGCTAAAGTACAAAATATCACAAAAACACCAAAAATCAGCAGCTCTATCACGCAAAGAAGAAGCTGTATGTGAATGTAATCCAGAAAGCTGTCTTCTTTGGGCCAAGGCTCGTTTAAAATGGACTGAGGCAAAGTGGAAAACTGCTTTGTGGTCACACCAATCAATTCTCGAGATTCTTTTTTTTAAACATGAATAATGCGGCCTTTGGACTAAAGAGGAGGAGGACTATCCAGTTTGTTACAGCACTCAGTTCCATACGATCATCTGATTGTGTGGAGGTGCATTAGTGCCTATGGAACCGGCAGCCTGTACATGTGGTACCATCGTCGCAGAAAGGTATAGACGAGCTTTAGAGCAGCACATGTTCCCATCCAGACAACGTCTTTTTTTCGGGAAAGGGCCTGCAAATTTCAGCAAGACAAGGCTAAACCACATGGAGGGGTCAGGGGAGGAACGCACTCTGGAAAACAACAAACTAATAACAACTCCACGGCTTCACTTTCTTACTTTTTTCAGGCTCAAACATTTATCTTTTTTAGATGTATGTCTTTTATCTTTAAACCGTGCTTCAATTTTCTGCTCCCTTTGTTTGTTTGGCAGCATTTAGGGAATGATACTGGGATATGGGGAATCAATTTTTAGTTTTCATCCAAATATCATGTCTCATTTGACCTCTGACCTCACTTTTACATTTCACATCTGCTTTCCTTTCAAGTTGGCCACAGGTTGCGTTCTATCTTTAAAGAAAGCATTGTCAAGAGAAAGAGAATGAGGTGTCTAAAAAAATACTGTAGTATAATAATTACATATTATTGATTCTCTAGGATGCTCATATGTGTCCAGTTATTTACAAATCAACACCCATCGTCGATGACCTACTCCTACATTATGCTTGTGTAATCAAAGTAAATACCTGTCATGCTACCCTTGTCTGATTTTTACTGCACTACAAACTTCTTAAAGTATGTTTAAAAAAATAAATAAAACAGAATGTTATTGCCTTAAAAGTAATTACTGCTGAGAGAGTGAGCTGCCTTGGCACAGTTTTGCTTCCTGTTTATTCATGTATTTGATTAACAGCATGTGTGTTGCATTTTGAGATTATTTATTAAATATTGATGTTGGCATGCCTGGCCAGATTTCTGATATGTTAAAATAAAGTTGAGTGCTGCTGAAAGAGACCAAGACTGTTACAGAGCAGTTTGTTAGGTTCTAAATAAAATAATTAAAAGGCCACTTTGAATGCAGTGGTTATGTGTTTAAGTGAAATTTATAATTATATACATTAAATTGCCCGCAACAGATTTAAGCTGCAGAGACAGGAGTGATTCACTCACTGGACATCACTTTGAAGCTTGAAGCTAGGTTAATTAGCCTAAGTAGCCCTCTATTGAAAGAGGCCTGGTAAAGGAAACTTGGTCTAAGGTACAGAGATCTGTCGCTGGGGTAATCAGCAATCTTAATCAAACGGCCAAGATGAGCAAAGGACAATCTCTGACCGTCCTTGAGTTGCCCACCCGAAGCTAAACCTTCAATCCTGCAGACTGTCTGTGGAGAAACCTCGTGATGGCAGTTCACAGACATCTCCAGCCAGTTTGTCAGAGCTTGACAGGATCAGCCAGGAAGAAGTGAATAAACTGCTCAAATCCAGCCTCACCCCAGGAGACTCAAAGCTGTAATTGCTGCCAAAGGGGTTTTACTGCAAAGTGCTGAATTAAAATTCTACATACGTCTGAAAAAATAAATGTTTGCCTTTTGGTTTTATAGACACGTTTATCTTTTTCATTATGCATTTTTGGAAATTCAATTAAAATTCAGTCTACACTGTAAAAATGTCAAAAATCTTCATCTGTGCTTGCAGAGGTGCTCAGGGATTTAAGCTAATGATCTCAGTCTAAAATATGTCCCACTACCCAAGTGTTCAATAGTAAACACTACACCTTTCCCAACTTTGTATTTCGCACTGAAGTCAAAAACAACACAACTCATCACAGAAGCGTGGAACATTTTACATCTCCCCTCAGGGCAATTCACCCGGCGCCTTCTTTTATCATATCTCACTTAGTGCATATGCCTCCTGTGGCGAAGACTGTCGTTCAAACAGTTGTTGCTAGTCTGTATTGTGATATGTGATGTTGAGCCAAAAGAGCGAAGCTGGCAGCTGTGTGTGATTTGTTGATATCTTGAACGGTATGAGTCAGGCTGCCTCGCTGTTTGGCTTGCTCTGAAGTTCCTGCACCCTTACAAATGGCCATGAATTATTCAAAAGCTGAACTTGTAATTCTAGCCCCTAACCAACAGGCGGCCCCGTGATGAGAGAAGGCAGTTTGCTGGCTATAATGCTGCACTCTTTGGGGTTGGAACATGTTTTCTCACTTAACCTTCCTGCCTTCTTGGGACCTTTTTGTGCCACTGCTATGTGTTAAATGGCTGCCATTTCCACTGTGTTCAGTGGAATATAACCAAACTTGCCACAGGATAGTTTTTACCTGTCAATGTTAATATTCCAGTGTGAATTCCTTAAATCAGCCTAAAATGGCTGAGCAGCAGAAATCCCCACACCCATCACCCTGGGGACCATTTTCTGCCCATTGACTTCCATTATAAACGCTATTTTTCAACCCCAAATTATCATCATATGATTTTATTTTTTCTTCTTTTCTTGGATGTCAATGAAGACTCAGGGCCTTGAAGTTTTAATTTTTAAATTGCAAAAAAAATGCAAAAAAAATAATGGCAGGTCAAAATGTATGTTGGTGCCAATCTTTGGTCCATCTAAAGGCCTACTTATAATGACAATCACATATTACTTCAACTGGTTTTTTGTGGAAATATTTAGTTTCGTTTTTTGGTTTTTGGGGCTTATAACACAGGGCGCTCATGTAATAACACTGGGATTTGAAGGGTTAAAACAACGAAAATATAATTAAAACTTTACATGAATATTTCAGGGAGAAGTAGTTTTACAAGGTTGGCTAATTTAAAGTGGAATAAAATATGGATATATGGTCTTTTTATGGCGTGGCTGAGAATGGTCCCTAGGGTGATGGGTGTGAGTTTTTTAAAGGATGGCAGGAGGGTTAAACAATGAGACTTTTTAACTTTTAGTTTGTGTGAGTGTTCTGGGCAACAGAAACCAACAATAACACGGGCAGGAAGTATGAATAATGGATTACACTCCCAAAATGCAAACACTACACAGCAATCAAGGATCCTCGCTTCTGTTAACCGTAGACCTCCATTTGTTCACAGTGATCATTAGACAGATTTTCTCTGAAAAAGAGCTCATTATGTCTGCCATGAGAATGTAAGCCTGGACTGAACAACACAAACATGCACAGCAGCACAAAGCGCTCAGCTTGTCCCGAACGGGTCTTCTTGGAGATGAATGTGACATATGATTGGACATTGGTGGTGTTTGGGGAAGGTGGTGTTGAATTGAAATTGGCTTTAAACAGAGGAAACATTAAGAGGTTTGTGCAGGAGAGGGGTATAAAATCGCAGTAAAATTACATCAAGTTGCAGACTGAATTTCTAAGAGCACCCAGCAACTGTCAGCAAGAAACAACCACAACATTTAAACAACGAGGATTTATCATCGGTGAGTCTGTCTGTTGGATTCACTCACTTGTTTTGTCTACCAGAAATAGTCCAAATGTCCCACAACCCAAGCTTTCAAAGTCTTGTTTTGTCCAGTCATGAGTTTAAATCAAACATTAGTTTATCAGATGATAACAAAGGCCCCTTAGTCCTTGATCTAAGTGATCGTGTCAACGTTTTGTTCTGAAGTGAGGTCAGCAGCACTGACAAATCTGTCAAAGCAGCCAGACCCCGAACTTTAAGCCATAGCAGTGCCCTAACTAATTATCTGCCAAGTTTTTCCCTGGAAATATGAAAGGAGCTACCACCGACACGTCTTCATTTTTCAGTTCCGGATGTTGCATCTCGACTAGCACGCATTTTACATGCACTTTTAAACACAGCCACTAGATGGCCTTCTGGGTCATTAGGTGAACAGTCTCTTAAGAAAACAGCATACTTAAGAAATCCACAGTCTGCTGTGACTGTCATATTCTCAGATTTTCATTTAAATGACCATATATTTCTAATTGAAGCTTTTTATTTTAAAATTTTGCTAAATTATAGAAAAATGGCAGTATGTATAAAATGGCAATAAGATAAGTAGTGTCTGAAATAAGAGTCTAGTTCACGGTGCGGTTAAGTTTTCGTATGATCACGCTGTAAGGATCAGGAGTTACATCCAACATTCCTTGAGCCCTTGCTGTGATTGTTGGCATGGTGAGTCTCCTGCTTTCCAAGGCTACAAATCACAGCAGACAATGTACCCTGAAAAGATTTCTCAGCTGTCAGTAATTCAACACACTCCCCCAAATTTTGCTTTTTGTCCAGTTCCTACTCATAAAACTATGTATTCCCCTTCCTATTATCTCATAAGATGTCTGTAGGTGTGTTCAAGGCAGGAAAATCCTGCCAAACCAGAGACCTCTGGAGCCACTGGACCACACAGGGCTCCAGACTGAGCTTTCCTCCTTCAGTCCACTAACAGCCGCAGAGACATGGCCCTCTGCCTGGACACAAACTGAACAATAATCAATCAAGCTGTTGACGTATTGCACCAAGAATCACTGCAGACTTCCAGTGACGGGAGTAAGTGATGAGTTTGTGTCTGCGTCTCTTTAACACTGGTGTCTGCGGTGTGTTGTTGTTCTGCTCTGGAGAGATTTAGATGGTATTTTGCTTAAATCATCTCTTACATTCTTTTTTTCATTAGAGTTTATGATTCAGGTCTGTGAGGTGTTCAATACCCAGAAATCATGTAATGTGAAAGTGATGATTTTATACCAAAGCCTGAAAAGCCACAAAGAGGCGATGCTGAGTACAGCTTTCTTTGGCCTGAGCCTTAACTGCTGTTCAGGAAATAGTTTGTGGAAATTTGTTGACATTCTGTCTAACAGAGAAATAGAAGGGAAGTTCCACATCGAAGCCATGCCTCGGGATTAAATGTGAAAGATCCTTGAATCAGTTGGCCTGTTAACTCACTCTCTGCTCCAAAGTTAAAACAAATAACTGTAAGCGCCACCTTTAAATTTTGTCCCGCTAAAGTCGACTGCAAAAAACTGGAGCTAGCTAAAGATAGCAGCTACTTAACCTTTAACATCCACTAGTTCAGGCTTTCTAGATTGATTGGTGCAGTTGTGGTTAGTTTTTGTTATCCACAGAAAAGAGAAGATTTTTCAAATTTCAAATGTAGTTAATATGCATTTTGGCATTACGGTTTTTCTCCTACAAGCGTTTCTATTTATGTCTTTAGAAGCTTAAAAAGGTTGTTTAATAGGAAGTACAGCTTGTAATAAGTTGAAATTCTGAAAATATATAAAATAAATGAAAATATAGAGCTGCTCTTTTAATTATGCCAATAAAATCACAGAAAAACAAGACCAGGACACCATAGTCAGTCCAGCATCCACTGAGGTTTAATGACCAAGCTTTGTAAAATGTTTTGTCTACTTGCACAACCTCAGTTGAGTCATACACTCTCACAGGATGAAGTACCTTACCAATTTTCTGGTCACTGCATTGTTAGTGCAGACTATGTCATCACAACCCTGGAACCACTTATACTGGCTTTGAGTGAACTAAAGGAGGCGGCGTTATTTACTGTAACAATGTGCTCAAAATGAAAATACAAAAAAAAAAAAAAACCCTGATAAAAACAAACAAAAGATAGACTAGAAACTAAGAATTTTGCAACTATGAATTTACAACTATAACCAAAGGGTCCCAAAACACACCGCAAGCAGGAATGACACAACAACAAGCAGAGGGAGAGGATTTAAATACAGGTGATGGGCAACAGGTAGGAATACAGGAGGAACAAATCAGCTATAACGAGATGGGAGCGGAGCAAAACTAAACACAACACACATGAGACAGGACTACCAAAATAAAACAGGAAACACAACATAGAGACCGAGAGCGAGGGAGGCATAACAGGCTAGGGACAGGGAAGGGAACAGACTACATGACCAAGTAAATAAGGACTATAAATATAAAGAGTTAAACTGGGAAGCACAAATCAAGACTACGAAACAAAGATCACCACAATAATAAAGAACCGAGGTCTCAAAATCCAGAAAACACTACAACTCTGAAAAAAACACATGAAACTCACTGAGGTCTTTTTCTGAACACCAGTTGTCATAACTCAGAAAATACAGTTTAAATAGAAAAAGATTTTAGTTTTTTTTTTTTTTAAGTTGTCTAAAGCAGCCTACTCCTTTCAAGCTGTTGCAGCATCTCCGTCTGTATAATCGTACATTTTCTGCACCCCCACAGTAATATATGCTACCACTGCTTGCGTGCATGCTGTCATGCCTTCCTTCCCTTCTCAGGAGATAAAACAGGTCATTTCCAAATGAGAAGGTCAGTGGTTTGATCCCAGGCTCCTCTGGCTGAAGTGCCCGGAAGGTGACAGGATACTGAACCCTAAATTTCCCCATCAGAGTGACTGTGGGCAAGATAGTTGGAAAAGCACTCAAAATTTACTATCAGGAGGAGTGACACCAAAAGGCATCAGCTGTTAAAATGTGAATGTTGCAGTACCTTAAGGTATTATTGTTGTACGTAGTGTTGAATGGTGCAGGATTTGGTATCAATACATTCGTCCAATTCTATTTATTTATTTCTCAAAACAGACTCTCTTTTAATGACACCTTTCTAGTCTTAGTGACCACCTTATAGACATTTGTACCTACAGGGGACATTTGCACTTGTTATACCTTTAGGAGCAGAATCTGACCCTTACTGTATCCCTGTTTCTTAGAGTGTAGAAAACTATTTTAAAAAGACGGTCTTAAAATATCCTCAAAGGAAGTCAGAAACATATTTTCTAGTGGAATGCTACAGGTAGTGATTTTTTATTTTCTGTATTTATCTGAATATCTGAGACAAAGTGGTAACATTTGGTGAAAGAAAGCATGGAAGAGTGGTGTTCAAGTTCAGGAGACACACCGGGGAAGATGTTTGGAGACTCAGAGGTTGATTATCTGACCCATTAAAACTGTTCCTCTGGGAAACCGGCTGCTCTTGCTGTGCAGGCAGCGAAGAAATCATATTCTAGCCTTCATTTGATCGACCTGCTGGTGGGCCTCGGATGGAAGCCAGGCATTTATTTCAGCCGTCTCACAGGAAGTCTCTCAAACCACCACAAACAAGTGGAGAAACCACTATCCACATCCAAGCTGCCACAGTCAATTACTGCAGGACCAAAGATCGCAGAACACAATAAGTCTTTCATAACAAGGGATCATCTATTAAAGTTTTTTAAAAATTTTTTTACAACTATTGTAGCTGACATGGCAGAGCTCCGCAGTTCTGTTTTTTAAAAAATGTGTTTGCATCATCAGGAGTATATAAGGAGCCACTTTCAGTCAGTGGAATAGCCTGAAAAGTCTATAAAGTCTATAAAGTGAATTTTATTGTAATTTACCATTAAATATTATATTTGGGCCAGTGTGATAACTCCTTTAGCTTCTCTAAGGCAGGTAGTCCTCCTATCCTCACCTTTATCTGCATTCAGATGAAGTCAGTCTGCCTTTACACTTCCATCTCAGTTGATCCACATATTGGCACGAAATCCCAATTTAACCTTGGGATGTTATTCTTACAGTTAGTATTATTTCACTGATGGCACATGAAGGAATGAGCAAAACACATGTCGCCTGGAGTCCCATCCACACTCTGCCTGCTGCAACTGATTCACGACTTCCATCTCAGGAATTCTTGGCAGGACAAAAAAGAAGAAACCTGAGCAAAGAAAAGCCTGCGAAGACTTAAAGCTACATAATGTCAGGCCTCATAAATGAGGCAAAGCAGGGCTTGGGATTTGAATTCAGTTGAACATGAACCGCTCGATGCATTCTGACTAAAAGAGGGATTATTTTGAAGTGTTTTAATCAAAAACAGGCGTGCATTCCAACTCAATCAAATTGGTCATGTTAAATTGGTTTACATGGATCAGGCTGGCCACGACTCTAACTCTGCAGCGGAGAGTCGGCAAAGTCACAGAGACGGCAGCTCGCAATATGATTTTTGTTACTGAGACCAAATTCACAAAAAGCATATATACATATATGTATATGTATATATTTAAATAAATTTGATTTTAAACATTTCTACTTGGGGTGATACATAGAGTATAAGCAAACTTACACTTAGGGTCCACTCCACTGTTATGTTATGTACGTGTGTGTGTGTGTGTGTGTGTGTGTGTGTGTGTGTGTGTGTGTGTGTGTGTGTGTGTGTGTGTGTGTGTGTGTTGGTTTTGGTCACAGCCACAGACTGTATATAAAGATGGATGTAGATGTTCTTTGTTGGTTGGTGATGTTGTGAAGCCTCAAGCCTCAAGCTTTTAGCTGTTGCTGAAAGACATCACGAGTGAGCAGTCGCTGCACTAACAGTTCACTTGATCAGTTTGAAGTAGATTAGATAAACAGTTGTTGAGATAGACAGAGATGCTTGTCCCAACGTAAAAAGGGATCGAAATGCCAAAATAAGAGCTGCTTTAAAATGAGCTTACTGTAATGTATGTTTTATTGAAATTTCTGACTCCTGCTTATTTCACAGTCACGTCAAAAGGTAAACCTCTGTATGATTTAAAAAATGGGCTCTGTTGTAGTTTTGCATACACATGCATCTTCATTAAATGACAGTGATGGAGGTATAAAACTGGTGTGCTCCCTTCCCAGCAGCCACACTGTCCCTGCCACGAAGCCCGTTCAAGCAGCACATGCACCCTGCAGTGTCTACCATCAAAAATCCTTTATATTGGCTGAGACAAAGAGACTGTCGAGGACTTCTACAGGGGTTATCTAAGTCTGTGCAGAGGCCTGAATACTTTAAGGGGAAGATCAAATGGAAAAGTATACGCTTTTGTTCTGAAAATCAAGTCCTTCAAGTGCTTTGAGTGCTTTTGTCATTCTGCAACACATCCTCTGTGCTGTCTGAATTTCTCTTTGTGGCACAGTTCGCCCCAGTTGTAACACAATCTTCCCCCATAAGGTAGAGCAGAGAGGATAAATAGTTATAAAGTTTTAGTTCAATAAAGACTTGCAGATGATCTGTATATTGTCATGTTATAAGCTAAAACAGATGTTATCTGTAGAAACAAAGCACCTAAAGGAGAGAAAAGCCTCTGCAGATTTCTTGCATGTCTCTGCTTCCCACTAGCTGCAGACAGAAAAGGAGAGTGCAGGAAGTTGTGAGACACTGATTAGCTGCTGAGACAGATGGCGTTAACTGTGTTCCAGTGAAATCCAGCAGACTGCCCACAGCCCCGGCTCCCACAGGCCTCAGCAGAGCTCTGGATCACATAAGATGCACCCTGAGAACATGCCACAGGGAAGTTCCCTTACTTTGGCAGCCAAAATCAGGTTTCCAGCACCAGCACAAGATTTACTTTAATATCTCTTCTTCCTTGCTTGTGAAGTTCTATTTCATATTTTTGATCCACATAAAAATAACCCATGTTTTCTGGAAATAACAAATACTCCTCCCTGTACAGGAATAGCTATTTTTGATCAGGAAATGTCCCAGGGCCAGGTGGCATCAATCTCCTGCTCACACCCCAAAAATGACAGAATCTTTTTCCTAAAAACCATCCTTCCCCTTCATGAATAGAAAAAAGTTGCACTGTATAATTCCTTAAGGGTTCAGGATGATTCGAACAAATGAGCACCATACAGTTAGAAAGTCCACTTTCTGTACAGCCGGGACAGTTAGAAAGCTTGAAGTCACGGAGACAAACAATAATCAAGCGCATAAATGAGCAAAAGTTTTCATTGTGTTCGATGTAGACAGAGAAAGATACAGCAGATGTTAAAGAATAACAAAAGGAAATTCCCAGGGAAACTTCACTGATGCCTTCTGTCTGTTGTTTGCACACCTTTACAAGTGGTGTCCATGGTTATTGGATTTGGAGGTTTACTTTGAGGACAAGACAAAATCCAATCTGTGCTCACGTTTGCTCATGATCTGGTGCTAGGTATAAATAACAGATACCCAGTACCAGAAGCTCAACTGTAGTATTTTGGCTGCTTCTGTCTGTGTTGTGTTTGTTTGTTTTTAAGTCTGCAGTGGTAAATGGTAATCGGACTCAATCAATCAATCAATTTTACTTATGTAGCACTTTTAAAAACAACAACTGTTGACCAAAGTACTGTACAATAAAATAATCAGATAGATAAAAATAAAATAAAAGATAAGAAAGTAATACGAATAAAATAATGACAGACTCACAGAATTAATTCCCATTCTTATAAACTGCTTTTCTAATAACCCAGAGCACTCAAAATACTTTATACAACATGCCTCATTAAAAGCACTACTTTCTATCTAACATTCACACACTTTCATACTCTGGTGGATGAGACCATCTGGGGGTTAATGATATTTGGCATGCAGACTGGAATACCTAGGGGTCAAACCACCAACCTTCCTCCTGCTCTACCTCCTGAGCTACAGCAAACCCAGTGACCATATGTGTGGGATGCCAAGTTATCAGCTAATGATGTTTAGTTGTGTTTAACTGTATCACTCAACTGGACCTCACTAGCATGTTTGTTCTGTTGGTGCCTTTTTGGAGCTGCAATACGGTCATTAAGTGATGACGTGACGAATCCTACTTCCGGGCCTAAAGTAGTCTGTGTTTAATATGGCTTTTGTGTTGTTAACATGTTTAATGTTATGTATTTTCTTCTATTTAATCTCAAAAAGCTCCTAAAACAGTCAGTGATCACTGTTGACCTCCCTCGGCTTTTATTACCGCTAACCATTTATTTAAGCTCAGTTTTTAAAACCTTAGGATGTAACTACAGCCCAGCCCATGCAGCAGTATATGAATGACTAACCTCGTATTGTGGATAGATTATCTCAGTTGTTCTCCTGGCTGAAGTTTGGTCCTTTTACAGCATCCTGCCATGCGATTACATTTGTTCCTGACCACCGAGAACACTCACGTTCAACTTTTATCGAGTGGAAAAAAAGTTAGCTTGTTTATATTATGCTAACATAGCTGTGTCGCTAGCGGTCACGTAGCACATCATTATATACCAGCTAGCCAAACTTCAGTAACCCTACAAACGTCACTGCTGTTTAGTTTTCTGTCTTCATTTATGCTGGAAGTGATAACAGAGCTGTACGTTTTAATTTGTTTCCAAAACCCTGCAGTCAGGACATGCTATATTGTATTTAGATAGAAGCTAGCGAGCTAACTTCCTGCTAACTTCTAACTCCGTTAAATGTCATAAATTCCATTTTCATGGATGCCTGGATGTTAAACTCAATTGTTACACCTGGTAGAGCAGAACGCTGATCATTTTATTAACCTCTGGGTGGTCTTGGGTCGATTTGTGCCATTTTTCATTGTTCGTTTACACGCCATTTGCACTGTGTTGAATGGAATATAGCGAAAGTCTGCAAAAAAAAGTTCGGTCACATTTACTGTTAAAATTTCAGTATGACTTCCGGAAATTAGCTTCAGTGGCTAAGCTAGCGATAAACTTACACTATTGTGCTTAGTGGTCGATTTGTGCCCATTAAAACCCATTATAAACGCTTTTTTTTATTGCAGAATTTTTAAAATTAACGTCCGGGTGATGGCTTAACTTTCGGTTTCATTTTGCACTAGAGGCCTTAGAATTGTAATTTTTTTATTTGGCCACCGGGTGGCGCCATTGCTCCACCTTTGACGCCTACTCGAACATCCACCTTTTCCAGCGGTCTGCTCGAGACAGACACCCGGAAGAGGCACACTGATTCCCCGCATGCAGCAGCAGCTTGGGCCGCTGCTCGTTTGGGACCATTTCTGACCCCAGATCGGTTAGACGGTGCATTTTTTTTTTAATCAACAGGAAATGACGTATTTGTTGTCACGTGGTATCGGACGTGTGTGCTGGAAATACGGAGACCGAACAATATGCCCAGCGGCTGCGCGAGGCACACCCGCGATTGAGGCACTCCTCCTGGGAAGCAGCAGACGCTTCGCCCCCTGGGGACCATTTTCTGGTCCTAAAAAAAAAATTAAAAGTCGATCGAAATAAATGTTGGTGCCAATCTTTGATCCATCTAAAGGCCTAATTATAATAACAATCAAATATTATTTCAAATGTTTTTTTTTTTAATATTTAGTTTTTTGTTTTTTGGGGCAAAAAAACAGGGCACTCATGTAATACAACTGGGATTTAAAGGGTTAAAACAACGAAAATGTAATTAAAACTTTATATGAATATTTCAGGGAGAAGTAGTTTTAAAAGACTGACCAATTTAAAGTGGAAAAAAAATGAATATAAATTTTTTACAGTGCACTTTTTGGGGAATTGTCCTTTGGATGCATTTTTTTTTAATGTGCTCCTGCAAGAAAAATAATGGCAGGTCAAAATGATTGTTGGTGCCAATCTTTGGTCCATCTAAAGGCCTAATTATAATAACAATTGAATATTACCTCAAATGTTTTTTTTGGAAAATATTCAAGTTTTTTGTTTTTTGGGGCAAAAAAAGCAGTGCGCTCATGTGACGAAACCGGGATATAAAGGGTTAAAATCAGCGAAATGTAATTAAAACTTGATATGAATATTTCAAGGAGAAGTAGGTCTAAAAGACTGGCTAATTTAAAGTGGAAAAAAATATTAATATATAAATTTTTTACAGCGCTTTTTAGGGCGTGGTCGTTTTGTGCCTCTAAGCCCGATAGTGTATGCATTTTTCTAGGACCCCCCAGAGGTTAAAGATGAAAGACTTTAGACAGTTTTTCAACTCTCAGTAATGCCATAGTGATCGTTTGATATATGGACCTGCAGCGGAGTTTAGGTCCAGACACGGCTAGTGACATCAGACTTTACGACCGGATTACGAGTCAAGTAGTATCACCTGCTGTATGGAACAAACCATCCAAGAGCACATGGTCTTGGATGGTTTGTTCCATACAGCAGGTGATACTACTTGACTCGTAATTGCAGCTCCAAAAAGGCACCAACAGAAGAAACATGCTAGTGAGGTCAAGTTCAGTGATACAGTTAAGAGGAGCTGAAGCATAGCAAAACGCTACCATCAGTGTCGGGTTCTGTTGGGGTGTATGCTAATCAAAGAAGTCATGTCCTTAAAGTTAACCTTTGTTGTATCCTCAGATGAAATGACTCAGGGCACTTAAAGTTTGGTGATTCTGTATCAAAATAAGGTTCAAAAGCTTTTTTTTCCTTTTTTCTCCAGGATGTTATATTTTTACCGCCACATTTTACCGCCCCTCCCTGAGCCTGGTTCTGAAGAGGTTTCTTCCTGTTAATAGGGAGTTTTTCTTTCCTTTTCCTTCCCACTGTCACCAAAGTGCTAGCTCATAGGGGGCCATATAATTGTTGGGTTTTCTCTGTATGTAATATTGTAGAGTCTACCTTACAATATAAAGCACCTTGAGGCAACTGTTGATGTGATTTGGCGCTGTAGAAATATGAATTAAACTTAATATTTGCTGCTACCAAATTAGCCCATAGACTGAAATTCAGAGTCTGAGAGTGCTACATCTCTGTCTTAAAATACCTGTGGTCAAGTAGTCATTACACAAAACAGTTTTTTGGCATTTCTGAGTTTTCAGCCCAGAAGGCTGAAAAATAAAACCAAAGTGAGATGTACTGGTGCATTTTCAGTGCTGGATCTCTTCCACTATGTCAAGCCTATTGCCCTTTTAATGGAATTTTATTCTGGGAAGCAAAGTTGCAGCGAGCCAAATAGACATTTAATTTGAAATGTGTATTAGTGTAGCCAAAGAACTCTGCAAGCCTGACCCACTTAGTATTGACAGTCTGAACCCTGGAATGGAAACCTGTTAGCATCCAGCTCACTGACCATTCATTGAGGGTGTGAGCAAAGGTTTCACAGCTTGGTTAGCTTCCACCTCTTTTTGTATTTGGAACACGGAAATGCAAAGACAGATTACTCTTATGCATTTTGGCATTACACTTCTTCTGTAATGCCAAAATGTACGAGAGTTCATTTGAACTATAAAGTCTTGTATCCATCCATCCTCTCCAACTTATCCAATTCATGGTAACAGGATTTGAAACCTATCCCAGCTCCAATACGGCAAAAGGCAGGATACACCCTGGACAGGCTGCCAGTCTGTTGCAGTGCTAACACAGAGTGTTAGCCAACCATCTGCATCTCTGGGGAATTTAGAATCACCAGTTAACCTAATACCGCATATTGCATGTCTTTGGACTGTGGGAGGATGCTGAAGTAAGCACCTTGAGGCAACTGTTGTTGTGATTTGGCACAAATAAAATTTAATATAATTGAGTACCCAGAGAGAACCCAAGTAGACATCGACAGAACGCGCAAGCTCCGCACAGATGGTGGGGATGAACCTAGGACCTTCTTGGTGTGGAACAACCGTGCTAACCACCACCCCACTGTGTGGGCATCAGATGTTGGATTTACTTAATTCAATAGTGGACATTGGTTGCACACAACTGTTTTGCTTTGGCAGAAACTTAAGCAACTGAGTTAAATCAACACAACTTATTCATACTCAATGAACATGTGCATTTTGTGTTGATAAAATGCAATTGAAACATGTTTAGATGCAGTAAGTTGAGCTCTAGGAATATTGTAATGCTTCACAATTTTGTCATTTTATTTCAACACTATTCAATAACTTTTACCCCAGTACTACTTGGTCACTTAAATACTACATGCTGTCTTCATATTACATAATGTTCAACAAAGTCTAGAGTCTGGTCATTCAACCTAAAAATTGCATGGATTTACAATGACTATCCTCATCCAGGTTGCAGGGGGGGGCTGGGGCATAACCCTGAAGTGATAGGTTAAGAGGCAGGGTACACCCTGGACAGCTCACCAGTCTATAACATAGAAACAAACAACCATTTGTCACATTCACAGGTAATTTAGAATCACCAATTAACCTAAATCTAATAACTGCATGACTTTTAACTGAATACCCAGAGAGAAACCACTGCAAACAAGCCAGATTGTGGATTTGAACCAAGGCCCCTCTTGCTGTGAGGTAACAGCACTAATCACCACGCCACCAATCCAGGCTTAACAAAAGTAGGAAAGCTATGATTTCAAGGCTTGATGCTGAATTTTCTATACATTTTTGTCCTTGACAGGTTAAACCACAATAAATAGCGATAGCATACACGTGGTGTGTGTGTGTAGTTGTCTGCCTCTTATTACCCTGGTGATTTCCCTGCAGTTTGAGATCTCGTGCGATCTTGTGAATTTCATGAGTCCAGCAACTTACCACTCTCACTAGATTGTATCATGACATCTAAACAAGAACAAATTAAGTTCTTGAATTTCATACAGATCCTACATGATTTTATTACGTTCAAGATAAAAACATGAAATTTCAGACTGGGAGGGTGTCGCAAGATTTAACATTGCTATATTATTGACTTACTTCACTTGAACATGATATGAACAAATTAATCTCTCTGTATATCATGTCGTTTCTACACTATATAGTTACACTTAACTTTAAAGCATGAGGCAATTATGTTAACTACACGCAAGATGCTTACATAAATCCAAGAGATGGCCGGTCCCTCCTGGTGTCAGCGGTGAAATCACAGATGGTCAGTCTGAAATATTAACAGGAGATGTGAAATAGTCTCAGCCCCTCTCAAGGAGTCGGCTTTGAAGAGGACAAATATATTTTACATATATATATATACATACATACATACATCGTGTGAGTGTCTGTGTATGTATCTTTATCTCATTAATGACACAAGTGGACTAAATATAGATGTGACCTGAGAACCTGACTGCTGGACAGCTGTGCACCACTTCAGCAGCCCCGCCCACCAGCCTGTGGGTGACACACCTGCCTCTCAAGGTGTGAATGATGTGATATTTGAGGGAGTGGGAGGTGGTGAGGGTTACGTGACCAATAGAGAAATGTATGATGTCACTCAAAGCTTGGCTTGCTTGCTTAAGTAACCACGGTTACCCCATTGCTGTCATCAGCAGAGCCAGCAGTTTCATTAAGGCATGAGGCCAAACGCACATTAAAGTGTAGACGTTGGTTCTTTTAGTTTGGTGTTCCGGAATTTTTGCTTTCAACAAAATCACACCTTGATACTCTTACATTTTATTAAGACACTCTTTACACACATTTGAAATGTGTAAAGTTTTACAGCCAGTCTGTAAGGTTATTAGTGTCTCACTTACTCTGCCTTGGACGGGCTAGCACTGTCAGAGTGGAATGACCCATTATGACTAATGCATAAAACTCTCCTCCTAATGTGACACTGGGCTGGCACTTTGCCTAAGGCTCTTACCTCCACCTTTGGGGATGGTGAAACAATTTAGGTGCAGCCCCGATGTCTAGACTTATTGCTTAATAATCTTATTGCTTTAACTTGCAAATTTGAATAAAAAGTAGTCCAAATGAAATCTGGAACGTTTTTCTTTGTACAGCTGTTTTCAGTTTCAAGTCATATGTTATAGACTCTGAGGACCTCAGTTAGCCTTTTGTGGCCAATAATGGTGATGGTGATTATGTGGCTATTAAACCTTTTTCTGCTGTTCAAAACATTTTGGTTACTTCAAACGAGAGATTTTCTCACCTTGTGTTTCCGTGTTCTGTTTTAAACCAGACCAGAGAGCAGAGCCAAAGCCATGTCCCATATTTTTTTGCAACAGCTTCTTGCAGCCATCAGGTGAGGCAAGCAATGTGTAAAACATCTTTTAACATGGCAACATGAATACAGTGAGACAAGATACAGTGGGGCAAAAAAGTATTTAGTCAGCCACCGATTGTGCAAGTTCCCCCACCTAAAAGGTGAGGTCAGTAATTTGCACCAGAGGTACACTTCAACTGTGAGAGACAGAATGTGAAAAAAAAATCCATGAATCCACATGGTAGGATTTGTAAAGAATTTATTCGTAAATCAGGGTGGAAAATAAGTATTTGGTCAATAACACAAATACAACTCAATACTTTGTAACATAACCTTTGTTGGCAATAACAGAGGTCAAACGTTTACTATAGGTCTTTACCAGGTTTGCACACACAGTAGCTGGTATTTTGGCCCATTCCTCCATGCAGATCTTCTCGAGAGCAGTGATGTTTTGGGGCTGTCGCCGAGCAACACGGACTTTCAACTCCCGCCACAGATTTTCTATGGGGTTGAGGTCTGGAGACTGGCTAGGCCACTCCAGGACTTTCAAATGCTTCTTACGGAGCCACTCCTTTGTTGCCCGGGCGGTGTGTTTTGGATCATTGTCATGTTGGAAGACCCAGCCTCGTTTCATCTTCAAAGTTCTCACTGATGGAAGGAGGTTTTGGCTCAAAATCTCTCGATACATGGCCCCATTCATTCTGTCCTTAACACGGATCAGTCGTCCTGTCCCCTTGGCAGAAAAACAGCCCCATAGCATGATGTTTCCACCCCCATGCTTCACAGTAGGTATGGTGTTCTTGGGATGCAACTCAGTATTCTTCTTCCTCCAAACACGACGAGTTGAGTTTATACCAAAAAGTTCTACTTTGGTTTCATCTGACCACATGACATTCTCTCAATCCTCTGCTGTATCATCCATGTGCTCTCTGGCAAACTTCAGACGGGCCTGGACATGCACTGGCTTCAGCAGCGGAACACGTCTGGCACTGCGGGATTTGATTCCCTGCCGTTGTAGTGTGTTACTGATGGTGACCTTTGTTACTTTGGTCCCAGCTCTCTGCAGGTCATTCACCAGGTCCCCCCGTGTGGTTCTGGGATCTTTGCTCACCGTTCTCATGATCATTTTGACCCCACGGGATGAGATCTTGCGTGGAGCCCCAGATCGAGGGAGATTATCAGTGGTCTTGTATGTCTTCCATTTTCTGATGATTGCTCCCACAGTTGATTTTTTCACACCAAGCTGCTTGCCTATTGTAGATTCACTCTTCCCAGTCTGGTGCAGGTCTACAATACTTTTCCTGGTGTCCTTCGAAAGCTCTTTGGTCTTGGCCATGGCGGAGTTTGGAGTCTGACTGTTTGAGGCTGTGGACAGGTGTCTTTTATACAGATGATGAGTTCAAACAGGTGCCATTCATACAGGTAACGAGTGGGGGACAGAAAAGCTTCTTACAGAAGACGTTACAGGTCTGTGAGAGCCAGAGATTTTCCATGTTTGAGGTGACCAAATACTTATTTTCCACCCTGATTTACGAATAAATTCTTTACAAATCCTACCATGTGAATTCATGGATTTTTCTTTCACATTCTGTCTCTCACAGTTGAAGTGTACCTCTGGTGCAAATTACTGACCTCTGTCATCATTTTGAGTGGGGGAACTTGCACAATCGGTGGCTGACTAAATACTTTTTTGCCCCACTGTATGTAGGAAACAGAAAAATGTATAAATCCAGTTTGCATTGAGCTTGAAGAAGCATGTGTATTAGTTATATAAAATCCAGAGCAAAACAAATGTGCTTTTCTGCTGAGACATTGGAGATGTTCACTTAGAGACTCGAGCACATGTTGTGTGTTTTATTGCCACAGAGCCTAAGACTTCCAACACCCCGGCCCAAGGGGTGGATTATGTCACCTGAAAGCCCTTTTAATCATCATGTTGGAATGTCCTGGAGCAAATGTGTCACATCAACCTCTTTAGAATTCACATTTACTCCTAACACTCTTTTAATGTCACGGGATTAGCACCACCTGACAGATGTTTTATTCTGGTCAGTTTGTCTGTTTGAGCAGCTAAGCAACACACACACACATCACTAAGCAGAACACAAATGGAGGTTTTGGCCTGTGGGACCAGTGGTGTACAACTGATCTGGCCCGTCGGGTTTTACTGTGAGACTAAAAAGTGTGCTTGGTGCATTCCTAAACAGAGACGCTAGGTGAATACCTCTTCAGGGGCTTGATGTGGTGCTGCAACATGACGGTCACATTTCTCAACAACCTTTAGAAGACATTGTATTATTTTGTCCCGGCAATCCCGGAGCCCCCCCGACTCAGCCAAATCTGCTGTCCATATGGAGTAGGAGCATTTTTTTGTAGTTTCTCCAAAACCACTGCTCTTTCAAGGCTGGATGAAACAATGGTGTACTGTTGACATTCAGCATGACTGTTGATTGGGGCGACATTTGCAGAATTCAAGGGCTACTGTAATTGTTACTTATAACATGTATGTAACTTTGTAATTTTAACATGTTGTCGCCTCTTGGCCAGGACTCCCTTGAAAAAGAGGTTTTTAATCTCAATGGGACTTTTCCTGGTAAAATAAAGGTTAATAATAATACTCATTTGAGTAGCTGTTGTAATAAACTGATTGGAGAAAGAACACACTGAGCACTTTTATTCTTTTATTTCCAAGTATGCAACTTTATGACCCATTTGGCAGGTAGCTAAAACAAATGTTTGTTCTTATATTAATGGGTTGCCTGTAACCTGGTGGATGCTAATAGGTCGACATAGTATTTTTAACAACTGGTAATGTGAAGGTTCCACAGCTGACTCCCGGGGAGCCCAAGAATAAGAAATAAGACTTAGTCTTTTACTGTCACTATCCTTTTTCAGTTTATCATTTTTATCCATTCTTGCTATTCATCTTTCATTTGTCTTTGTTTTTCTCATTTTCTGTTTTGCACCTTGCATTTTTAATGCCATCTAGAATGTTTGAGTAATCTGCTGTTGCTTGTTTGTTGAAAGCATCAGCTATGCTTAATAAATCATAACATTTGTAATTCGACAGAATTAGCCTTTCTGCTTCTCAGTTTGTATGTTTTTTTTAATACATGTACCATAAAGTGCACTGCTGACCTGATAAAGATATGAACATGACCAAAATAGCTGGATGAGGATCCAGAAATCTGCAGGCAGGGATTTTCCAGAGTAAACAAGGACAATGTGTAATATTTATAAACCTTGTCTAACAGAAGCGATGTTCATTCAAGACAAAGTTCAGAGTGTTATGACATGATGAAGTTCTCAGTGCCACAGCTTCACTGACTCTCCTCCAGGTGTGGCTTTGTGTTTAAAGGTAAGCTTAGAGCATTAGCTCACTCCCAGCTTCCATCACAACAAAGGCCGATAACAGGCTGAGGCTGTGGATGTTTGCTTTACTTGAGGGCTCATTCATCAGCTCAGAACAGAAACACATCTTTCTGTCAGTGCAGGATTGAATCAGTTCTGCTGCAGCCGGTCTTTCTAACCGTACGGGTTAAGAGGATGAAGGAACATTTCAGGCAATTTGCAGTTGGTGATGTCAGAATTACACAGTTGAAACTTTTGGGCTGTAATGCCACGTTTTTTTCTTCCTGTGTGAAGACATGGGGAGCCAATTTGGAGCAATGCATAATTTTGATGCCTCCTCCGTATCGAGCAACATCCCCTGGAATCCAAAGCTCCCCGCTGAGTGCCTGCTACTTGCCCATGCATATTTCATGAAATCAGAGGCTGATTAACTGAATGGGTGCGAATAGTCAGATTCATCAAAATAATCACTTAATATAAAGATCTTTTTACTTTAGTATAGGCGAAATTACCTTTTAGATAAGACATGACATTTTATAACATTGTGCATATATTTTAATTTATAATTGCAGTGCACAAAAACAGTTCATTAACTGGCAGGAACTAAAGGAAAGTACAACTAAATTCGCTATAAAATAAAATAAAATACTGGATAGCTATGAAGTAACTGATTCCACTTTTTGTGTGTAATAAGAGATTAATAAGAACAGAGGTTAGCTGTCTTTTAAGCACATTACTTTATTATCTTAGTTAGCTAACTCTCAAGAAAACTTTTTTCTTCTCTGGTTTACTTGTTAGACTCTGCAGCAGTTCTACGTGAGCAAGACATTTCATCCCCAAATTGAGTTTCACATAAGTACCCAGTATTTTGTTATCTTATTTTCTATAGGCAGGGTAACAGATGAATGTAACTTCCAGCTCTGAAGAGTGTCTTAAACCTGCGTTCTACTGAATGGCCCCACGAGGGAGCAGACCTTGCAGTTGACAAAAGAAATTAGATAAAAGTCTGATGAGTTTAAAGGCTCAGTTGCTAGTTTTGGGTTATACTTAATGTCACATTAAGTCCATAAGAACGCTAATGACCTGTCACATGTCTGCCTGGTACAGAGCCGCATTTATCACAACCAACATGGTAGTAGCTGATGTCTGTTTCTCTATGAAGGCCTTAATTTCTAATGTGTTAAATTAGATACGCTGTATTTCCTCTGCATCGCCAAGGTCCTCATTAAGAGAAAACTTATCTGCTGAGATGATGAATCTTACAGTAATTTGCTCATTAACTCGTAGTTCTACCTCTGTTCCAACACACATTAAACACATTTGTCTTCTGTCTGTTTCCCATCAAGGACCACAAGTTTTCCACACTATGCAAACAACCAAAGTCTAGCTCTAGCATTTGTTGAAAATGAGAAAGTTGGAAGTCAGGTTGATTCTATTCCATGGGAATCTATATATGCACTCATAGATTGTCAACCACAAGAAGTCAGTAATTTATAGGCTAGATGCAACTCACAATGTATCAAAATTACTTTATTTCTTTGAATACTATTTCATTCACTTCCATATTCACACACACATGCATCAGCCCACATTTGCTAATTTTAGTCTTGACCTAAATGATTGCTTATTTGTTCCTCAGTAGTCAACATGAAGCTATTAAACTCAATCAGTGCACAGAGGAGAAAAGTGTAACATCCTGTTGACTGGCACAGGCAGCAGTCAGAGCACATGTCTGTCAGTGCTTCCTCTTTGCTTGCTCTGCTCCGTCCAAACACACAAACAAGCTGCACTGCCAAACAAGGCAGGTCAGCCACTAACACAGACAAGCTGACACAAACACAGACCTGGCATTGTGATGCTCATTTTTCCAGTTTTATTCATCAAAACTGACTGTGTTTGGTGACACTGTTTTAACAATATAAGTGGAAAGCTTCATTCTGTTTTGTGCAAATCGGCACCCTTTTGGGTAGAAAGGTGGTCAGACAGTGGGCTTTTGTTTCTTCCACCCAGGTGACAGTTTTTGATTTAGCTCGAGCCATAGCTCTTGTGGGTGCTCGGTACATTCATGTGCAAATCCAAACACAGATGGAGCTCAGCATGGATCCACTCTATGCAGGGATTAGAGTCTAGATTTCAGCACATATTATTCTTATGAAACAGTCCACTGACAGCATGCTTTGCACTTACTTATAAATGGCCTTTAGCTACTTTACCCAGTGTTAGAGATATGGGGCAGGGCTGCTTTGTCCCCTACAGTGCCTGGCCAAAGGAGATTCCAGAGCATGACAACACCCACTTCCCTCCTCTCTTCACAGTTCACCTTTGTCCTGCAAATCAGCCTGCAGACTGAGGCCCATGTGAAGGTCAGTCATCTCCATCTTCTGAGCCTATGTGCTGACTCTTTGTGCGCAGGCTACATATTTCTATAGTGCTGCCATGATGCTGTCAGTCACTGACTTCAGAGGATACGTGTTCTAATCCTTTGTGTTCTACAAGAATTTGCAGACTAAAAGGTTTTGGCAGAAATTCCCAAAACCTTTTAGTCTCCCCGTCAGTCAGTGATTTGGAAAAAATGTTCCCATAATATTTTATTTATACTTTGAGTACACATTACACTCTGAACATAGTTAGCCTGGAAGCAATTTAATGCATTTATTCTTTTAGCCAGAAACACGCAGACGGACTGAATCAAAAGCATTCCAAAAATTAAATATCTCCATTATGTTTCACTGTATTTCCACCCATAATTAAATAATGCCATTCCAGGCAAACTAGAGTCAGTTGAGACATCAACAGAAATGCGTATAAACTATTAAGAAAGCAATGACACATGATAAAGACAGGATGTGTAGATCATTTGCATGATGATCACGTCACATGCAGCATTTTGGTGACCCATGTGTGAACTCCTGAGCAGATGCTGGTGTTTGAGGTGCACCGTGTGCCCTGTGTAATGAGGGGACTGCATGATTAGGTGGCTAATGTGAACCAGCTTGTCTTTTGGTGTGGTCTGAGATAGCTTGTGCATTTCGCAATTAAAATTTTGAAAAGGCAATAATAGGGAGTCATGTGTAGCCAAAGAAGCAAACTAAAAGACAATATAATATTATTATTATTGTTATTACTCATCATCATCGTCATCATAACATCTGGTCCTGACCAGGTTCTAAAATGATTATTTATTCACAACCTCAGCAACACATATGTGTGCTGATATGTGTGCTGATATGTGTGCTGATATGTGTGCGGTGTGCTTAAGCGCTTTGATTAAATTGAACTGAAATTAATTATTTATTCAATAAAAATGAGGCCAAAATGCTGAAACTGTGTAAATGTGCCCCATGCTTCAACACCTTGTACAAGAAATAACAATAACTTGCAGATTTGCTGGTGAGCGTTAGATTATTGTCCTCTTGCATGAGTCTGGCTGAGTCAAGCTTTGCCTCTAGAAAGATTTAGTATACAAAGGTGTTTACAGGATACGCAGGTCCTGTGACAACAAAACAAGCCCCAATCATCATCCCTCCACCACCCACCATGCTTGATAGTTGTTATGAGGTGTTTGTGCAGATATGCTTTGTTTGCTTTTCACTAAATGTGGCTTCATGGTGATTAAACAACACAATTAGCGGGTGTAGGAACAAAATGGCACTAAATTTAATTCAATTCAGTTTTTTATATAGCACCGAATAACAACAACAGTCACCTCTAGGTGATTTATATTGTCAAGTAAAGACTCGACAATAATACAAAGAAAACCCCAACAATCAGACGCACCCCTTTGAGCGAGAACTTGGTGACAGTGGGAAGGAAAAACATCTTTTTAACAGGAAGAAACCTCTGGCAGAACCAAGCTCAGGGAGGGGCAGCCAACTGTTGGAACCAGTTGGAGGTGATGGGAGGGAGACATGACAAAAGACACACTAACAGGAGCAACATCTTTGGTGTCTCCCACCAGACAGCGGAACAAATCTAAATTCATGTTGTAGCAGATATGCCTGCTGCTACACATTCCACGTCAGCCCACTAGAGAGTTCATGTGTTTCCTGTTTGAGCTGTTTATTGGCTCTTTGGTGACAGGCTGCCACTTTTAGAATGATAGAATTCTTCATTAATTTCATTTTGAGAATTCTTTGAATGTCACGTTTCTTCTTCTATGAATGTCATGTTTCTTCTTCTTTGAATGTCATGTTTCTTCTTCTTTGAATGTCACGTTTCTTCTTCTATGAATGTCACGTTTCTTCTTCTTTGAAGACAGTTTCTCATTTTCCTCTCCTCTCCTGTTTTTCTCGTGTCTTTCTAGACCTCCGAGAGTGAAGCGATCCCACGTTAACAGCAGCATTAACGTCACAACTTTATTGACTTTTTATGAGGAGAAAGACAAAAAAGGGTATTTCTGGAGTAGCACCATTAACTAAAAGCAGTGACAGGCTGCAGTATATGAAAAATAAGCTATTGATAATTGAAATAAACAAGTGACGTACAATCACGTCTCTGTACTTTATCGGAAATATCAATAAAAATCTACTTTTGAAAGTTATGTGAGTATCATACAGGGAAGTGCAAGGATTCAACCAGGAATTATGCACTAAACCTGCTATTCCACATCATCCTGGGTCATTTTAACCTTTGGTTCTAACAGTTTGGCCCCCATGTGATCACTAAACCATACAACAAGGACACCAGCAAACCCTGAGCCAGATGCTCACGAGTCACCCCACATGTGAAGTATGTCTGTCTGAGCCTCAGCTCCAGCCTTTCTAAAGGCTCGTCTGTGTCTGGCTGCGTTGCCTGGACATCACACTGGGCTTCTACAAATCTCACTCATGTGTTTTGAAGTCCCACTCAGTGTTTTATAGCAGGCTTAGCCTGATCTTGTTATGTCCATGCAAAACCCAAGTTTGTTCTCTACACCATGGCAAGCTCTGTTTTTCATCTTGTTATCGTACACTGTGTCATCTGTACGACATCACACAAAGCTGCATTTAACTCAAAGGAGTGGCACAGACAAATCTATTTTTATATGTGGAAAAACAAGACAGCTGGGCCAGGGTACAGCAGATTTTATTTTTTTTAAAGTAGACCTACTAGCAAGTTTTGACATGTCCTTCCACTGACCCAGCTCTGAACACTCTGAATCTATTGTTTTACCTCATCTTTCATCTCCACTTGAAAGCAGGCCCACTCCCCTGGCAGCGGCCTTATCTGCGATCAGGGCCGATGTGTTTATCACACCACTTCACCTCAGGCCCTGACAGTTCCTCATTAGGACTTTTATATGAGCTGCTGGGTGTCGTCCAGACTTACGATTGTGTTACTTTGCTGCAGCATGATGAGTGAGTCCATTCAAATGTCATGCATGCCACATTTCCACCCAAACACTTGGTCTCCCTGTGCTCTTTGAACCCACACTCCTAATTTATGATAAATTTAAAATGACGCCCAAGAGGGATACTTCAAATAAAAGACACAAGATAGGCCTAGCTGTAAACTTGCTTAGCTTTATCCCAGTTGCTGTTTAAGGGTCATGCTCCCTGAGAACATATGAAAATTGGCTAAAGCTAAGTTAGTTCTTTAACATGTGTGAATGCAGAGACACGCTCAGATGGATTACATGTATATTTATGCCTCCAGGGAGTCGTGTACTCAGACAGGTAATCCAAAACAGACTTGTGTTTGAAGGAGATTGGTCCATTGTGTGCAGTCAAGATAGCTCATGGCCTTGTGTCATGAATGATGTGCAACTGGCGGGAGACAGACAGCATCATGAGTTATGAAGTGAGCACACGGTTCTTGTTTAACCAAGGTTACAGCCTTCAATTTAAGAGGTACATGCGAGACCCTTCAAGATGCAGCAGTGGACAGAGGCTTAAGTTTACTCTGGGGACCAACAACATGGCTCTGAAGGAAAAATGAGGGAGTCCAGAAACACAGTTGCACTGCTCATATAATATTTTACTGCACAAAGCAAGCTATGAGAGGAGAAAGATAGCAGAATGCATTCAGTTCAGCACCTTCCTGTCAAAGTAGATGATGACTCTGGTATATGTGGAATATTAGGAAATAATCATTTTGTACATTTGCCAAAATTCTTGATCTCCACAAAAGGGACATTTTGAGAAATTTCCAATGGGTTTCTGGAAACTCCACCCATATTTGGTATACCAGAAGGCAATATTACAACACAGAGTAAGGAAGTTGAACAAGTTTGATCTTTAAGTTTCTAAAACTATATTTGTTTAGCATGTTGTTAAACAACAACCCAACCCTCCCCATCCCAGTGATCTGGTAGATGTCAAGAGGTTAACATAAACACTACAATTAGCAGAAATTACAAGCCACCACTCTATATTTCTTGACAAACAACAGAAAACAGATGTGTAACAACAAGTTCTCAACACGAACCGACTATACTAAATCATCTTTGGTCACTAAACACATCAGTAGCTTTTAGCAGCGGTGCGTCCTCATTAGAAGACCACAAAACAAGATAGAAACTGCTGAGAGATGCTTTTGAATAAAAAGAATATGAATATAATATCAATAAAAACGATCATATCGTTAGAGACAATGTTATCCTGTAATACACATGCACTCCACGACACTCTCTGACAGCAGCAGCATTCCCAAACACTGCTCAGGAACATCTTGAGGAACTCACCAAAGAGTCCAAGGCATTAATCCAACTTTTTCCCAGGAAATGTCGTGTGGAACAAGTTTTATCCACAGAATCCACACCCTAAAACCCACCCAGATGGTTTAATGTTGTACTGTGAGCCGCTTACAGACTGTTTATTGGTGAATTGAACATATATCAGCTTGAATTTGCAGCAAACCAACCATACAACGGACCTGAAGACAGTTTGCAGCAACAGTGATGTGTGAACTGTGATCTACTACATGTACTCGAGTGCTTTTTTTGCCTTAGAAGAAGAAAAAGTGTGAAAATAAATTGTTAAAGAGAACGACCTAAAAGATGCCATGCAGGCAGGTAGACAGGTGGACAGGACTGTAATTACTGCTGGGCTCTTTACAGCCCTTTACCGAACAACGTGAACGCATCAATCTTTTTCTCAGTGTCTTGATTATGAAGCTTTATCTGATCAGTTAAACCTCTGGAACGACCCATAACAAATCTGTGTGGGTACATATAGCCTGTCTGAATGTTAAAACACTCTTTTGTTAGGTTTAATCAGACACAAACCTGTTTCCAAAACAGTGCTTTCCTCTGCCCGGGTGCCACTGCACCTCAGTTGGTTCAGCTCACCTGATGAAATGCTGCAGGGGCCTGGGTTTGATTCATCTCTGGACCATTTCCTGTGTGTCATTCTCCTAACGCTGATGGCTTCCAGGTTGTATTTATGCCAATGCAGTCAACTGTTTTTGCTCTTTATGTTGACTGTTTACCTGCACATAACCAAATATCAAATATGATTGGTCAGCACTCAAAGCAAAAAAAAGCAAGACATTATAGACATAACATCTCTATGATATATAAAACTGTACACTGACATTTTTTCAGGTCTCGTCAAACATTCGGTGATGCTACGTGCTCTATGCATGTCATCCTCGAAGAAATCAGATGCTTCATACAAGAATAAAAGCGATCATTCAGAACTGCCTTTGACTGGTTTGCTTCCCTGTAAGAGGACAAGGATCCAAACCATGGCAGCATAACCAGAACCAGAGCAGCCCTCACTGTAGGCCTCAGTGGTTTAGGTTTTTACTTTACTTTACTTTGTCACCTGTCAATGTGAGACTTTTGTCAGTCTCCTCAATATAGAAATGAAAAAGGGGGCTGGAAACAAGTCCAGGGGCATTGTCCTCCTGAAAAGAGCCCTGTGTCTGCTTTATAGGCACGGTTTTAATTCACTCTTTAATTACTGTAATAACAACTTGTTATTTTTAACACCTGTCCTGCCAAATCAAATCTTTAGCAGTTGTATTGTGTGGGCCCATGCCCGCAGAGCCTGCTCTTCATTATGGATCAGGATGGGATCTCCTCCGGAGTCTCCAGCAGGGAAACTTTTTGTACCTCCCCCTCAGCCTGCCTGCTTGGTCCCAACAGCACGTCGATGGTCAAAAGGTTCACATTTGGAGGCGCACAGAGGACCGGCGGCTCTCTACAAGGTAACACAAAGCAGCGTCTCTGCCCGGCTTTATTCCTTAAACAGTATTTGCAGCTTTTCGTCGCCAGCCTGTGCGCCGTCGTTAAAATCAGGCTGAGCTTAATTCCATGGATGTTGCGCTGAGAACTTTTACGCGTCGCTCAGCACAGATGAGCTTTTCCAAACTTTCTCCGGTGTTCACGTTTGTTCCGTGTCTGAATGCGGTGTTGCAGCAACTTTTTTCCCACAGTTATCAGGTGAAGACAGGTTGCTGCTGTTTGTGCGAAAAGATGCAAAGTCTTTCGAAACCCTTCTGTTTGAATCCGCTGTAGCCGCACTCATTTATCAAGAGAAAGTTACAGATGCGATGAAGACAGATTAAAACAGCGGCGAAATTGTAGAGTTGCTTACAGTTTGTTTGCACCATATGGTCGCGAGTTTACTGAGGGGGACTTTTCTTAACGTCTAACGCTGTAAATGAATATTTCTGCCTGCTCTCCAAAGCGAGTTTGCACTGCACAGATGAAGACTGGTACTGAAAACTTTTTTTTTAAAGTAAACACTATTTTGTCAGGCCTTGTCAGAGCGATGCATTACTTACTTCAGCTGTGTGTGTATAGGTGTATGTGTGTGTGTGTGTAGGTGGGTGTGTGTGTGTGTTTTGGCAGGCAGAAATGAAGGAATCCCCCCCCCTCACAGCTCTGGGAAACACCAGGCTGCTGTATTTCCATTCCTCTGCAGCCGTTCCTTGCCAGCTTTTATTGTGTCTGCTGCAGTAAAGGTGCATGACACTTTCACTGACACACTGTCATGAGCCAACTTGTAGGTGTGGTAACAGAAAGCCTCCAGAATAGCATGAAGTAAGCTGCTATTGCATTACATCGGATACATCTGTATGAAAAGGGGCAGTTAAAAGGGGCTAGCATTGTGCACCTCTTTTCCATTAGGATGCTGTGAGATGGAAAGAGTTCAGCCTTGATGCCTTTTGAGAACTTGCCTGCATTTCAGAGGCAAATGTTGCTAGCATCACATTTCAAAAGTTGGTACAATTTCCAGCAAATGGGGGAAAGTTTCTTGCGGTAGCTCCAGCTACACTTGTTCACATTGGTGGTTTAAAACCAGAAATTTCAAGGACCTGTGCTGTTGCCTGCTTTTCGACACTAGCACCACTCATGTTTGCAGCTAAAACGAATGGAAATATGCTCTGGATTAGGCCCCAGTACTGTGTTGGTGAAAAGGGTTCTAAGAGAGTGTAATACACAGTTGCCACAGAGTGAATAACAGCGTTGCAATAATTGGCTCATTACAGGTCTCTACTTTATATAAATTTGGCTTCGATCTTGTGTAGTTCCCCTACTTTCTGGACCCATATAATTATGATGGAGTCAGATTTTAACCACCTAATTGTGATTCACTTTATGGCAGGCTCTGACAGGAATTTCCTCCAAACCTCCGGGAACTTTTTTGAAAAATCATAGTGATAAATGCTTCTGATAGTTTCTTGACACTGGCTTTAATGCCAACATTTTGATTTGTGTTTTTATTTATAAAGTTTTATATTGAGAATTTATGGCATGAGGTAAAACAAACAAACAAACAAACAAATAAACAACAAAACAAATTAAAGAAATTAGTTTTTAATTTAAAACATATAATGAGCTAAGCAGTTCAAATCTGTTTAGGCCATGAGCTGTTTTGCTCATCAGATGTATTACTCATGACTCAGGTGGGATTAACAGACGATGCGGGTCCTTGTTTGGAGCAGAATTTCTTTTTTTCCTGACAACAATGTTCATAGGAATTCTCTGTGGAATTCAGTGCTTAGAAACGTAATGTCAGTCCAAGAAGGGAGGGTGTATTTATTTGCAGAGATGACCTAAAGGTCAGGGAAAAATGTACCTAGTATCGCTGATGATGAATTAGATCAGTCCAAAAGCATTTTTACAAAAGCATAATATGTAGTTCTTGGAACGCTCTCAAAGTTAGAACATGTAGTGTAAGGCAGCATGGGTTTTTGGCACATTCTGTATGGTAAAATAAGTGAAAGATTTTTTCCTTCCTGATGAAGTGAAATAATAAAGTAAATAAAATCACTTTGAGTCTGAAACTTCCAACAAGAATCATTATTTAAAGGAGGCCAAGCACTTTGGTCCCTACCCTGCTAATTACCTTAGAGAATGTGCTTTTCTTAAAGTGTAATGACTTTCCAACAAACTCAGCAGCCAGACTGTTATGAGGCATCTCATGTATGTTCAGCTATTAGACTGCTAGAGGTTGATTGCAACACAAGATTATGAGAGGAATGTTTTTATGGAGATAATCACAGATGCACTATAAATTTAGAAGCTGGGCAGATTCCAGGTTTCATCATCACAGCCTGCATAATGATTCATAACAGTGCACTCCAGCTGATGATAATGACAAGTATGTAGTCTTAATGTTAAAAAGATGGCAAGGCTGTAAAAATTGGACTCTTATGCGCTAAACTGGGAAGCCAGAGGTTGATTTTCTTGCATTTTGAGAAATAAACCTGTCTTTCTGTCTTTTTTCCCTGTTTCTTGCAGAGCAGAGGTGATTCGCATGAGTCATTAAAGATAATCTAAAGACTTGATCTTCATCATTACTGAACATATACCAGGTGCCATGGCTCAAGCTGAAGTAGTACTACTGCAGTGTGCGCTGTTTTTTTTCTACTCGAGTGTCTGTTTGTGCCAGCTTGATTGCACTGGCACAAACTGTCCCCTGCTGGACAACTGTATCGAAGAAGTCCTGGAGAGCGGTGCCTGTTGTGCTTCGTGCTTACAAAAAGGATGTGCGTGCGAGGGATACCAGTACTACGACTGCATCAGTGCTGGGTTCAAGAATGGCAAGGTGCCCGAGGGAGACTCCTACTTTGTTGACTATGGTAGCACTGAGTGTTCCTGTCCTGTAGGAGGGGGCCGGATCAGCTGCCACTTCATCAGCTGTCCTGATATGCCACCAAACTGCATCGAGGTTTCCGAGCCTGCAGATGGCTGCATGCAGTGCGAACGAGTTGGATGTGTTCATGCTGGACAAAAGTTTGAGGCTGGATACTCCTTCCACATTGACCCTTGCCGTGTTTGCCACTGCCCTAATGAAGGGGGGAAGCTCATGTGCTACCCGGTACCAGACTGTGATCCGCAGCAAGTTCATAAACCCATGTTAGCTGCACCCACAGAGGATAATACAGTCATCAGGCATGATAATTTCCCATACAGGTTTGATCAACAAGGCCACACAGATCAATTTGCCACTCCTTATCACCTTCCTAATGGAAATCTTCCTCTCTTTAAATTGTCACCGCTTGATAAAGAGAAACCAGAAGACTATGATTATGGTCCTACAGACTTTCCAGAGACCTACCCACAGTCTTTGCTGTTTCCCACCCCATCTTCCTCTTCCTTTAAAAAAGTTCTATCTGTGTCCCAAGGCTCTGTCAAACCTGACCGCATCTCTTCTCTTCAGAGCTTTGACAGGCAAGGCAAGCAGGCGCTGAGAGAACGATATGGAGTTCGTGACCATCCTTCAGGCAGAGAAGAAGTGACAGAAAGTCCCCTGAGACTAGAGCAGACTACTGACATGCCAAATATGCGTGCCACATCTTCTTGGCAGTTCTCGCAGGGTCTAACAAGTTTGCAAGGTGTCCTTTTTAATAATTTACGTCCACAGACAGATTTAGACGATTCATTGCATGGCCACAAGAGTTTGGGTAGTGTCGTATTTCCATTACACAGAGAATTAGAGAGTGAAAAACATACTGAGTATCCACATGCGGGTTCAGAAAGTGCCATTTATCCTCAGAGAGGCACTGAAACTAAGGCACATAACAAAAATACATCAGATAGCGTGGCACTGAGGGGTTCTATCAGTCAGACCAATGTGAGTCTTCCACAGAGGGGTACAGAGATCCAATCCAGTCAAGAGAGAGGATCAGATACAGTACATTTTCCACTGTACACCATGGAAAGCTCAGAGGTTCCCATCCATCCTGAGGCAAATTCAAATGGTCCAAAGGAAACGCAGAAGCTACTCACAGTTTATGAGAAGGAAAGGTTGAATGAGGAAGAGATGCAGGGGGAGAAGCAGGAAGAAATAGTAACTTTTCAGAATGTGTCTGGGCCTGAAGGAAAGGATGTGCCTTACACTATCGACACAGTGCAAGAGAGAAGCGAGGAGGACTCAGAGAGCAGCTTTCCAACCAGCATTTATGAAAAGACTACTTCTGAGCCCGTCACTCCTTCCCAAAGGCGGCCTGAATCCCTGACAACACCTGTATTCCAGTCTATCACCACCACCCAGCCACCAATGAGAGTTACACTGGAAGAAAGTCAGCCTGGTGGAGAGCCAAATCAGATGGTGATTAACCGTCACAGTGAAGGAAGACAGGAGGAAAAGGAAGGAGTGAAAGAGATTGAGGAAGATCGCCCTGTTTTACCCATCAAACCCGAGGAGGGTGAGTAAAAAAAAAAAAAGATTACACAAGCCTTGCTATGCATGTTTTCTTCTGGATCCTAATTTGTGCTTTTTTTTAGCATACAAACATAAACGGCAGCATGGATTTTTTAGTACAATTTCCATATGAAACTTGGATTAAAATTGGGGTTAAACTAACAAAAAGCTTGTACAAAATAATTTTTAGACCTGGCAAAAATGTAGATGTGTCTCATGTCACACAGCCTCGCCTCTGTCAGTGCGCCCCAGGGCAGCTGTGGCTACAATGTAGCTTGCCATCGCCAGTGTGTGAATGTAGTGTGAAGCGCTTTGGGGTCCTTAGAGACTAGAAAAGCGCTATACAAATGCAGGCCATTTACCATTTACCATGTCTACCTCAGCCAAGTGTAAAAACGTTCTGTTTCATTCTGTTTCTAATGACAGCCTTGTAACTTAAAAAAAACATTATTATCATGAATCAAATAGTAAAAGTAAACTTCTGAAGCAGTAGGAACATTTTGAGCAACTTTGTTTCTTGTCCTAAAGAGGAGGAATTTTTCATAACTGCTTTGCTCCTTACTGGGTCGGTGTCATCTTTCTGAACTTAACATTTTCCATTACATTGTAGCAAATTGACCTTGGCAGTAGAGATATGTAAGATTAATCACTTCCCCTTTTTAATAACTTTAGTCGGTTTACACCACAGCTCTAAAACCCATTTTATTTCATGGGTAAGATATACTTGTATATACTATACTGAAAATTGTCTTTTTTAAATGTAATTAAGTACTTTGACATCCATGCAGCACTCACATTTAATAAACAATCAATTTCCAAAAATAAAAGATAAATAACCTGAAATATCTTAGCATATCGTAACATGTAAATTATATTAGTAGTACTTTGTCTCTTTATGATTCAAAGACAATGTTGATCTTTCAAGGCACTTTTGACATTCTATATGTTTCACTCCTGTGTAGCAATGCTGGTACAGTGGAACCCCGGCTTACGAAGACACCATTTAATAAAAAATTCAAGTTACGAAGGCACTTAACGGCAATATTTCTGCCCGTGGTACGGCAAAATGCCCGTGTATCCGTTTCAGAAATGTGTTTTGCTGTTCCACGTGAAAGACGTATTGTTGTTGCAGTGCGCTATTTCGTGTGCTTTTCGTTTGCAATTAGTCTATCGTTCATTCATAATGGGGCCGGCATAAGGCATAAATATGAAATATCATTGCACAGTGTACATACGTACATTAATTAACATAAATGTAAGTTTTAGTATGTTTAGAATTAAATTCCATAATGTTATGTACATGTACACGTACGTATGTATGCATGCATATGTATGCTTTCTTCAGCCTCCACCAAGAACTTCGTCTTCAGCCAGCATCGCCTCACTCAAAAGGCGATGGAAAAAGGTGCTTCGAAAATTTTGACTTACGAAAGACCCTCTGGAACGAGTCGGGGTTCCACTGTATTACTAAACAGCCAATAGCAAAGTATTTTATTGAAATCCATTAGAAGTAATAATCCAGTGGGCCTGTTTTACTGGATTTATGCAGAATCATCTGGGAAATGTTACCTGCAACATGTATGGGAAAAGCCGACCTATTTATGAATGCCTGCTACATGCTAACATCATGAAAACATCCTTCACAGAGATTCTTTGCGTTACATTAATGCAGAAATATATACTTTATTTCTAACATAACTGTTCTGGTTTCTTTGACATCATGCACATATTTGTTTGAGGTTTCTGCCAGTTGTATTGATGTGATACAACCTGTTGTCAAAACCTTTGACACTGTATTCACTGTAGTTTTAATGGATGACACTGACATGTCTGCAAACACTCACCAACTGCTCTCCAAGTCGTAGTGAAACTGTGAAAGTGTGTCCTAAACTGGAAACAGGAGAAGTAACAGTAGTTTGCCTTTGAAATAAAAGTCGCACCTTTTGAAGAGTGTTGTCGAGTGTCTGCGGACACATTGGCATCTTCTTGTATTGGACGTATTGGACGTTTATTCCTGAGAGTCTAGAAACATTATGTTGACGATGTTTTTGATGTAAATTGCATATGCTTGAACTAACATTCGTAGTACCTCATAAATAATTTTAAATACCACATTCATCTATTCATTTATTACAGTCATTTAAGACTGCCTTCCTGATGTATAGTTGTACAAAGTTGCCTGCACTTTCTCTGTCCCATTCTAAATACCAGTCATGTCACATGTGTATGGAAAAAACAGCCACATGTCCCTTGGTGTCAGAGCAGGCACAGAACTAGTGAGTCCAGGATGTGTCTGGAATAGGAGTCAAACACTCCTCCCATGGCAAACATCCGCTCACAGCAGTCTCCCACCCATCACCACCATCCTTCACCCTGAGCTCGCTCAGCTCCCTCGCAGGACCTTATAAATTCTTTCTGGCCACCTGTGTCAGCTGCTTTGATTTGAGATGTTTCTTTGTTGGTAATGTTTTTGTTTCAAAGATTTAGAAATAACATTTCTATGGTATTTATTTACATTGAAAAAAGTTATAACATTGAAAAAGAAAGACACAAAAATGTGGCTGTAGTTTGAATGACAGTACGTGGTAGTTACACAGATGGTAGACCGCAACGTCGCTGACTCAGTTATATTTAGCTGGTCAAAGCCTTTCATATGGGAATGAGAGATAAATAATCTATTGCTGGTACACGTGAGCTGTTTTTTTTTTTTAAGGATGTGTGTAGCACGAGGCAGCAACAGAACCAGACACTGGTGGCCTGAAGGGCTTAGAGATACAGAGTTACATGTGCAGTGGCTACACTATCCGGTTGTTCAGTCTGACGTCACTAGCCGTGTCTGGGCCTAAACTCCGCTGCAGGTCCATATATCAAACGATCACCATGGCATTACTGAGAGTTGAAAAACTGTCTAAAGTCTTTCATCTTTAATAAAATGATCAGCGTTCTGCTCTACCAGGTGTAACAATTGAGTTTAACATCCAGGCATCCATGAAAACGGAATTTATGACATTTAACGGAGTTAGAAGTTAGCAGGAAGTTAGCTCGCTAGCTTCTATCTAAATACAATATAGCATGTCCTGACTGCGGGGTTTTGAAAACAAATTAAAACATTCAGCTCTGCTATCACTTCCAACATAAATGAAGACAGAAAACTAAACAGCAGTGACGTTTGTAGGGTTACTGAAGTTTGGCTAGCTGGTATATGCATGTGCTACGTGACCGCTAGCGACACAGCTATGTTAGCATAATATAAACATCATCACGTCATCACTTAACAACCGGATTGAAAAATACAAGCATTGTGACAATTAATAGCATGACCTGAACACTGTAAATCGATAAAATGATCCTGTATAAGACAGGATCATTTAACATTATATGTGTTTATAATGTATTGTATAGTCTGACTAAGCATTTGATTTAAAATCAACTATTTAATCAACATTATTTCATTTGTGGTGTTCCCAGTCAAAAGTAACCACTATAGGAAATGAATGGGAATCCACCCACCCCCCACCCCCTTTGGCCTCTGACCCCCTGAATGGCCCAGTGAATGACCAAATAAATGAAACCAACTGAACGACCCACTGAATGACTCAGTGAACGACTCACTGAACTACCCATTGAACTGAATTTGGTGGTGAAAAATGTTTGTTATGTTAATATAAGACTTGTTAAAACTGACTGGTCCATTGTGACTGGGAACATTCGAGTAAGGGAGGTGGGGGTGCACACAACCAGTTTAAACATAATGACCAAATTCTTTAATTTCATTTTTTCCATAAATTAGCAGTTTTATAATAGGAACTTTGGGTCAATTATTCTGAAAATATGTTAGCAACCAACCCATGTTGTGGAGTTGGGGTTGGCTATTACTTTATCTAAATCTTATACGTTTGTAAAGTCTGCTTATGTCCCCTTAAATGGTGCCACATTTGTAGGGTTGAGCAGCAGAGTTTAGTATGTGGGTTTTACCCTCAAAAACAGTGACAAGTAATCGACTAAACACAAAAGTCATTACTTTTTGTGCTCAGCTGAGACTGAAGAAGTCACTTGGATGAGTGATGAAACGTTTCTCCCACTGAAAACGCTGCGTCCAGATGAACAGAATCGACCTTTTGGAATGTGCTATATTTAGTTATGTCATAGGAAATTGAGTTTTATTGTTTGAACGGTTTAGAGACCCCAACAATATGGTAAATGGACTGGTTCTTATATAATGCTTTTCTACTCTATCTTGAGCACTTCACATAACTTGTGCTTTCACCCATTCACACCCATTCATGCTCTGATGGATGCATCGAAGAGAAACTTGGGTTAGTATCTTGCAGACTGGAACAGACTAGGATTGAGCCACCAGCCTTCTGGTCAGTAGGTGACCAGCTCTACCCCCTGAGCTACAGCCACCCACAGGAAGCATAATATTATGGCTTAGAAGCCATGATAATAGCCAGGGTTATTCATTAAAAATGCTCCGAAAGGCACCAACAGCACGCACACACTCAGGAAAGAGGTCCAGTTTTAATTATTCAGAGTAGTGCATGAGGCCTACCAAACACTGGCTGTGTCACCTGCCAATCAACGTGGCCATACTCCTTACTGAGATTGGAAGCTATCCATAGAGGACAACATTATTTTCTTTTTCATTCATTTCCTGTTACCCCTCCCTGTGTTAAATACTTTTGGCCTTTTACGAATGAAGAATGTTAGCATGCAGGACTGTAGAGGGTTACTCTGTTAGTGTGTGTGTGCATTCAGCACATTTCATTTTTATTGAGCATGTGGATGATAAAATGTTCATTTGTTAGGAGGCTGGTTTTAATAAGTATTGTGATGAAAGAATGTGACTAGGTAATTTCTGTGCACCACATTTGATTTATTTTCAGGCCATTTGCAAAGTAATTCATTATAATAGGGAAGGATTTTTCTGCAGGACATTGCCATGTCCTCTGTAGCATATAGGATGATAAACTAAGGAGAAGTTATCTGTTGGGGTGTGAAAGTGCCCTTATTCCAGATAACATGATATCTTCAGATAGAAACACTGCAGACTACAGACAGGTAGCTTCTGAAAACCGTAAAGCAAAGATAGAAGGAGATTCTCGCAGGGCTTCTCGACAGGCTGCTGATAATGAAGTTTATCAGCAGCCTGGCATATCATATCAGGGTAGCACAAGAAAGGCATGAAAGATTTTGCAACTCTTTAACATCTGGCTCAAGATTTTTTTTCTCTTTTCTTTTTTCAAAAACTGGCACTGTGGTAATGTTTTTTCTTGCACATTATGTGTTACAAAATCATGTGCTTATGTTTAAGCATTTGTTGTGCTTTGTGACTTTCTCAGAGTCACCCTGAATTAAATGAATTTCGCTGTCCCTTAGAGCTCGCTACTATACTCATATATTAATCACAATAAAGTAATTATTTTGGAAGTGAAGGAAAATCATTAGTTTGTCATAATAAACCTGCATCCCATCTTTTCTTGCTAACTTTTACATCTTATCAAGTAGGTTACACCTATGCTTTGACCAGTGTGTCTTTGTCCTGTCTTCCTCCCTTCACCCCCAGCTGGTCGCCCCTCCCTGAGCCTGGTTCTGCTGGAGGTTTCTTCCTGTTAAAATTGAGTTTTCCCTTCCCACTGTTGCCAAAGCGTGTGCTCACGGGGGGCTCGTCTCAGTGATGGGATTTTCTATGTTATCTTTGTATTATTGCAGGGTGACTTTTTAATTTCTGGGGAAAAAACATTTCTCCCTATTTCGGGGGAGCTTTAGGGTCCCTAATAATATATCAATCATAAAATTTGACACCCTGCGCCCCCCCCCCCAAACAGATATTGGTTTGTTGCTTCAAGGCAACACTGTGCAACAAGGGCAGTCAAACACCAAGTTATTCTATAATAAGTTTTATTAGTACAACAAGGATGAACAAATAAATAAACAACAAATAAACAATGTAAACATTTCACAGAACAATAAAACACCAAAATACATCCAACATTTGACCATAACCCTACGCACACACACACACGCACACACACACACACACACACACACACACACAATTACTTTACCCCCTGACCCCTGAGCTAAGTGTCCCTCAAACCTGATTCAGGGATCCACTCCTCTACTTCACTGTCACTCCCTGAAAGCTCACTGTCCTCACTTTCTGAGGACAGAAAGTGCACATTCCCTTGGTTTCCTTTCATAAAAGCTTTTTACGTCTATGTCCTGTAATTATCAGTAGATTGTAAAGTAAAAAACATTGACTATGATCATATAAATGCACACAAACACATCTCTACACACATATGCTAATGAATTATATTGCCTGAAAAAAACTGGGCTAACTGCGCAGTGTTGCCTTGAGGCAATTAATGTATATTTTTTTATATACATTTATTTCACTATAAACATGTAAAATAGCGATCTTTATCTTACCTCCTAATGGAGATGTCTCTCATGTAGGGCTGTTCGATATAACGATATATATCGGATGACGATATAAAAACGTCTATCGTTTCATTTTATGATTTGTTTCGTGGTGTCGCAAAATAAACTGTTTACGGCAATATTTTTTCATGGTTTTGATGGTCACTGTAGTGGCTATATTAATTTCTCTCTTTCACTTATATTTAATATAACCACACTACGGACGGACAAGCGCCTGTTTTTATGTGTTGTCGTTAGCAACAACGACGGTAAAACCATCACGTGTCCGCTTGTTTCTGTTCCACATAAACCTTTCACAATAAAGCTCAAGATCCTGAGACTTTTCAAAATAAACTGAATCACGTGAAAGAGCAGATTATTTACGGATGAGAAGTAAAAAAGAGCCACCAGGTGCTAAAAAATAAACCTTAGACTCAAACGTTAGAACAGGCTTTTCCCCGCAGCACGCCGTGTAATAAATACTCACAAAGAAAACGGTGGCCGTTACAACTTATGTCTAAAAATGTATAGTTTCATGCATCTGTTAAAACACTCGACTCCAGCTACATGACGCCCAGCTGGAAACACTTCCCGCAAGTCGAGCTGCCCGAGATTCACAGAATTTACAGAAAATGTTACATTTTTGTGATTTATATCGTTATCGGACGATAGAATTCTTAATTTAATTAATACCTGATTAGGCAATTGTTAGTCCCTTACTGTCCACCGGGTCACCAGCAACTCATTTAAGGGTTTGGGTTATGCTTTAGTGACATGCCAAATAGAAGCTTTTACAGACTCTGGATGGTGTCACATATTACATATGATTATATCAATCTTCCATGCCACAGTCACACGAGTGCTGTCCTGTTTAAAATGGAATAGCATAGAGGCTCCGTTTTGAAGCACTTTAAAATTTGGCAACATACTTCCATCAAATTTTGAGAATGAACCTCCCCTCTGCTATGTGTCTGGTGCCTTTTCTCTCACTTTCATTAACTTTGAAACCCATTCAAACAACCAGCATAGAATCAATGTTAAATTTCAGAGCATGCAGAAACGATGTGTTTTATTTTGGAGCAGTGAGTGCTACTCTGATTGTGTCATATGGCCAAAAAGTAATCATAAACAAATGTTTGTTTTCTGAGATAAACAGATGGTAACACTAGTTGTTCTTGTATTTTTATTGTTGCTCTTTTCAGAAAACTGATCATATAACAGATAAGTCAGGACTCCTCGACCTTCCAGCCCAAAAAAGATCATAGTTTCCTAGGAAACCTTAATCAAACAGGAAGTGAAAAGAAAGATAAATAGCTAGTGAAACTGAAAGTCAGTTTCAGTATGCAGACATGAGTGGAACTCTAGTTTGATATTTCTTTTTATACTTACCTCTACATCCTTAAGAAGCTTTACCTTTTCCCAGGATTCATCTGTAAATAAGAATATGTTCTATATTTGTCTGGTTAAATAAAGGTTAGCTGGTTTAACCATACTTGATGTTTGTCTTCAACACAGTTAATATGGACATAAAATCATATTATACAAATATGTTACAAATGTCTTTTGCTGGTTAAGCACCAGCTACTTAGGTGCAGCGATTTCTGTTGACTAAAACTTCATATAAAAATGTAGCATCTGCAGGATTTAAGTGTGGCAACAGTCCGTGAGTTTAAGTATTACGGTAAAGAAGCAATTTTGCATTATGCAGCTCCACCATCAGTTTTCTGTAAAATACGCAAAAGTTTAAATTTTTTTAAAGAAGCAAGTGTCCTCTGCAAGCAGTGAGTCGTAAAAGTTTCACTCAGCTATTCAGATATCCTAAACAGTCTGTCAGAGAGACGGAGTGGCTGATCAGTCAAAAAAGGATGATTTATTCTGTCAGCGAGCTGCTTCACACTCCCCGTCTGTGGACTCAGGTGAGTCAGTCTTGAAGTCGCTTTTTAAAGGTTACTGTCAAGATAAATCAGGCATGACGACAACAGCTGTCTTTGTGTACAGTAATGTGGCTCAAGTCGCCATCTGTTACATCCCCACTTCCAGATGGGATTTGGGATTCCCCCGAGGTAAAAGATTCTGATTTGAAATGGAGTTCATTTTAGAAAGCCAAGAGACATTGTGTAATGTAAATGTGACAAGAAACACTAAACTTTTATAGCTGGCATAATGAAAGAACACTTGCTAATCCAGCACAGGGAAGTACAGAAGTGCTGTTTTACCAGTGAAAACTCAAGTGAAGTTTCCCCTCACTGCTGTAAAAGTCATTTTTTTGCAAGGAACGAGGAAAAGCACAGACAACAACCTGATAAAAACTGAGAGAATGGACACAGACTAAATACACTCACCACAGACAGACAAGTAATAAAGTGCAGGGGAATGCATTAAAGAGAACAAAGGAGGGAAGTAAAAACACAGAAAACCACAGAAAACAGGAAAGAATGGCAATCCACACAGGACCCGCTGAAAATGAGACTTACAATAATAAGAAAGGATCAAAAGAAAGACCTTGACAAAAATATTGTTTTTGGATGAAGTCTTTTAAATTATAAACACAGAAAAAGTTGGAAAATGTATTTTATTCATTTTAATGAATAATAAACACATATAAATAAATATGTAGATGCCAACTATTTACTAACCTGGTATGTAAATCCAGTGTCTACCACGTATGTCATTGTGTTAGCTGTGGTAGTCGTGATACTTTTAGTGTTCTGCAGGCTTCTCTTAGTTATGGAGAGTTGCTCTTGGGAGTATGCAGTTATAGCAGCAGGACTTAGAGACTGTTTTGCTCTTAACCCTCCTGCCATCCTTTAAAAAACTCACACCCATCACCCTAGGGACCATTCTCAGCCACGCCATAAAAAGACCATATATCCATATTTTATTCCACTTTAAATTAGCCAACCTTGTAAAACTACTTCTCCCTGAAATATTCATGTAAAGTTTTAATTATATTTTCGTTGTTTTAACCCTTCAAATCCCAGTGTTATTACATGAGCGCCCTGTGTTATAAGCCCCAAAAACCAAAAAACGAAACTAAATATTTCCACAAAAAACCAGTTGAAGTAATATGTGATTGTCATTATAAGTAGGCCTTTAGATGGACCAAAGATTGGCACCAACATACATTTTGACCTGCCATTATTTTTCTTGCATTTTTTTTGCAATTTAAAAATTAAAACTTCATTGACATCCAAGAAAAGAAGAAAAAATAAAATCATATGATGATAATTTGGGGTTGAAAAATAGCGTTTATAATGGAAGTCAATGGGCAGAAAATGGTCCCCAGGGTGATGGGTGTGGGGATTTCTGTTGCTCAGCCATTTTAGGCTGATTTAAGGAATTCACACTGGAATATTAACATTGACAGGTAAAAACTATCCTGTGGCAAGTTTGGTTATATTCCACTGAACACAGTGGAAATGGCAGCCACTTAACACATAGCAGTGGCACAAAAAGGTCCCAAGAAGGCAGGAAGGTTAAAGGCTCCCAGGGGTATACATTTTTGCCAACTTAGTGATGCTTTTTCTGGATTTGGTAACTTTCAAACCCCCCATAACACTTTTAGTGTTACAAGGGTTTAACTTTTAAACTTTTTTGCCACCAAATACTCACATTTGACATTTTGCTTTATTTTTTTTATCTCATATGTTTTGAAGAGAGTTGCACAGTATAAAGTGCCAGTGTAGGGGTGAGCAAGAAACAACTTTATACAGACAGCTTCTCATTAGCTATAGATTTGTACACATAATAATAATGGACAGGAGTAATATCCAGATGAGCAGAGTGAGGACTAGACAGAAAAGCCAAATCATCTTTATATTCACATAGTTTTTGGTTTTTATATAGCTGTAAACGTTTGCATTGACAGACAGGTTTAAACTTAAAGGGATAAGTTGGCATTAGCTTGAACGAAAAGCTAGATTCAAGAAGTTTGTTATCATCTACACCGCAAAACACAAATGGTTACGCAGAGCAATGAAATTCTTACTTTGCAGGTTCCCCTCACACGACTAAAAGAAAGTAATAGTAAGTAAAACAGTAAAACAGTGCTGTGTAGATCTTGTAGTTTACATGTGGGTGCAAGTAGTTGCAACACTGTCACAGTGATAATAGCTCTCTCTCTCTCTCCAATACACACACACACACACACACACACACACACACATATATATATATATATATATATATATATATATATATATATATATATATATTAGGGATGGGTATTGATAAGATTTTAACGATTCCGATTCCATTTTCGATTCTGTTTAACGATTCGATTCTTTATCGATTCTCTTATCGATTCTTTTTTTTTTTTTTTAAAAAGGAGAACACTAAGGTCGATTAGCTCAGAGCTTTGTTTTATATCTTCTCTTTGAACAAGATAGAAATTTAGGAGTAACATGGCCTTACAAACCCAACAGTGAGATCTTGAGAGATCCAGCCTACGGCTCTTCAATGGGGTGTCACAGGGTCCCCAGGAAAAAAAAATTGTAAATGTAAAATAATAAAATAAATATTCTTGTGAGACATATCACATATTGATGGGGTCGGGTTATGTTAAAAAGTATAAATTGTTATACTTTGTTCATTGGTTCAAAGGTACCCCACACTTCTTTTTTTGTTTGCTTGTTTGTTCTGGTGTATTTTTCATTTGAACTGTTACTCTGCCAGAGTACTCATATTTACAAGATGGCATTGAACGCCCCATTGGTGTATCAGGAAAACTATTTTGTACGTATGTTCCTTGAAGGGGATTGAAGTCGTTCTTTTTTCCACCGCAGCGAAGGGCTAGGAGTAGGAGAGGAGCTGCTGTATGTTTTTGTTATCGAATCGATCTGATTGTGAAATAAAGCATATGCAGTGAGAAAGCAACTCCAGGAGTCATCCCTGCCTTAAAGCTGCAACATTCTTCTGTAGCAATAACAAAGTATAACATAAATTGTTCTGTGGCAATTACACAAGAATATCCAGTAATGTCCCTGCCTACAATTAAACACATTCACTTACCAAAAATCGGGGGCATCTGCTGTGGCAAATGGGTGCAAGCCTTTGACCACAAACTTAGACACTGCTCGGTGACATTAGTCTATCCTGGCCTGAAAGGAGACGCTACCGGTAGACTGCAGCGAGAACTGTCAGCGAGCGCCAGCCAGACTCTGTCTGTCTCTCTCATCATGGTCACCTACATGTACAGTAATGGCAGGTCTTGTAATAAGGCAGATTGCGCTAACATAATATGCACTGTTAGTTGATTATTTACCTGCCGCATTAACGGGAGAGGACGTGCAAACGTTAGCGCTGCTGCTGGGTTGAGAGTCACGAGTCCGGAGCGGAATTAAAAACGCGTGTCATCGCGTGTTTTGTGAGCAAATGCTTTTGCATATTCGTAGTGTTTCCTCCCTTAAATGAAATATCTACTTTGCAAGTTGCCCTGTTGTCATCGGTTCTCATAAAGTATAATCAAACTTTTGAGCGTTTGAGCCGCTTAGGCGCCATGTTTCCTGCCAGGTAAATGACGCTCCGCAACGTGGTGACGTCATTCGGGGCGACTGGAATCGATAAGGGAATCGTTTGCAAAAATGGCAAACGATTCCAAGGAATTGAAACAGTGGGAACCGGTTCTCAACAAGAACCGGTTTTCGATACCCATCCCTATATATATGTATATATATATATATATATATATGTGTGTGTGTGTATATATATATATATATATATATATATATATATATATATATATATATATATATATATATATATATATATATATATACACACACACACATATATATATATATGTATATATATATATATATATGTGTGTGTGTGTATATATATATATATATATATATATATATATATATATATATATATATATATATATATATATATATATATATATATATATATATATACCCGCAGTACCCTCCATGGAGAAGGAGGCTAGAGGGCAAGATCAAAGTAGCACGGAGGGAGGTTAGCCAACTAACGGAGTTGCAGAAAGGTGCGACAAATAAGGTGCCTAAGAAATACAGCAAGCTGTCTATACCTGAGGCCTTGGAAACTGCCAAGCAAAGACTCACAGCCTTGGCCAGCCGCTTGAGGAGGTACACCAGAGAGATAGAAGGCAGGAGAATAAACCAGCTGTTCTCCACAGAACCAGCAAAGGTGTACTCTCAGTGGCAAGGGAACAATAAGAGAACAGCACCACCAAGGCTGGAGACGGAGCAATACTGGAAGAGCATATGGGAGAAGGACGCAACCCATAACGGCAATGCTCAGTGGCTAGAGGATCTGAGGGCAGACCACAGCGACCTCCCTGAACAGGGTCCAGTAACCATCACAGTGGCAGATATCCAAGAAAGGGTCTCCAGTATGAAGAGTTGGACAGCACCAGGGCCCGACATGGTTCACGCCTACTGGCTGAAGAAGCTGACTGCACTCCACGAGCGTCTGGCAGCACAAATGAACCAGCTGCTAGTTAACGAGAGACACCCGGAATGGCTAACTGAAGGCCGGACGGTCCTGATCCCCAAGGACCCCAAGAAGGGACCGGTCCCCTCCAACTACCGACCAATAACCTGCCTCAGTACTACATGGAAGCTCCTGTCAGGCATCATATCGGCTAAGATGAACAGGCACATGGGTCAATACATGAGCGGGACACAGAAAGGAATTGGCAAGAATACCAGAGGCGCAAAACACCAGCTACTGGTAGACAGAACAGTCAGCCGAGACTGCAAGACCAGACTGACCAACCTGTGCACTGCCTGGATTGATTACAAGAAGGCCTATGACTCAATGCCCCACAGCTGGATACTGGAATGCCTAGAATTGTACAAGATCAATGGGACCCTAAGAGCCTTCATCAGGAACTCAATGGGGATGTGGCGTACAACACTAGAGGCCAACTCCAAGCCCATAGCACATGTCACCATCAAGTGCGGGATCTACCAAGAAGATGCTCTGTCCCCACTGCTGTTCTGCATAGGCCTGAACCCCCTCAGTGAGATCATTAACAAGACTGGCTACGGATACCGACTACGGAACGGAGCAGTTGTCAGCCACCTCCTGTACATGGATGACATCAAGCTGTATGCCAAGAGTGAACGAGACATCGATTCACTGATCCACACTACCAGGCTATACAGCAATGACATTGGAATGTCGTTCGGACTGGAGAAATTGTAGTCGAATGGTAACAAAGAGAGGGAAGGTAGTCAGAACTGAGGGGATTGAACTACCAGAAGGCAACATTGCAGACATAGAGGACAGTTACAAGTACTTGGGGATCCCGCAGGCGAATGGGAACCATGAAGAGGCCGCTAGAAAAGCTGCAACCACCAAGTACCTGCAGAGGGTCAGGCAAGTCCTGAGGCGTCAGCTGAATGGTAAGAACAAGATCCGGGCCATCAACACGTACGCCCTGCCCGTGATCAGGTACCCTGCTGGGGTAATAGGCTGGCCAAAGGAGGAGATAGAAGCCACTGACATAAAGACAAGAAAGCTCCTTACCATGCATGGAGGGTTTCACCCCAAGTCCAGCACCCTGAGGCTGTACGCTAAGCGGAAGGAAGGGGGCCGGGGACTGATGAGTGTCAGCACCACAGTCCAGGATGAGACAACGAACATCCAAGAATACATTGGGAAGATGGCCCCAACTGACCGAGTGCTCAGTGAATACCTCAGGCAGCAGAAACCCAAGAAAGAGGAGGGAGACGAGGAACCATCATGGAAGGACAGGCCCCTGCACGGTATGTACCACCGGCAGATAGAGGAGGTGGCTGATATCCAGAAATCCTACCAGTGGCTGGACAAAGCTGGACTGAAAGACAGCACAGAGGCACTAATCATGGCAGCACAAGAACAAGCTCTGAGCACAAGATCCATAGAGGCTGGGGTCTATCACACCAGGCAAGACCCCAGGTGCAGGCTGTGTAAAGATGCCCCAGAGACAATCCAGCACATAACAGCAGGGTGCAAGATGCTAGCAGGCAAGGCATACATGGAACGCCATAACCAAGTGGCCGGCATAGTGTACAGGAACATCTGTGCCGAGTATAACCTGGAAGTCCCGAGGTCAAAATGGGAGATGCCCCCAAGGGTGGTGGAGAATGACCGAGCTAAGATCCTGTGGGACTTCCAGATACAGACGGACAAAATGGTGGTGGCTAACCAACCGGACATAGTGGTGGTAGACAAACAGAAGAAGACGGCCGTAGTGATCGATATAGCGGTTCCGAATGACAGCAATATCAGGAAGAAGGAACACGAGAAGCTGGAGAAATACCAAGGGCTCAGAGAAGAGCTCGAGAGGATGTGGAGGGTGAAGGTGACGGTGGTCCCCGTGGTAATCGGAGCACTAGGTGCGGTGACTCCCAAGCTAGGCGAGTGGCTCCAGCAGATCCCGGGAACAACATCGGAGATCTCTGTCCAGAAGAGCGCAGTCCTGGGAACAGCTAAGATACTGCGCAGGACCCTCAAGCTCCCAGGCCTCTGGTAGAGGACCCGAGCTTGAAGGATAAAACCGCCCGCAGGGGCGTGCTGGGTGTGTATATATATATATATATATATATATATATATATAAAATATATATATAAAAACACGCCCGCAGGGGCGTGCTGGGTGTGTATATATATATATATATATAAAATATATATATAAAAACATATATATATATATATATATATATATATATATATATATATATATATATAAAAACACCCAGCACGCCCCTGCGGGCGGTTTATCCTTCAAGCTCGGGTCCTCTACCAGAGGCCTGGGAGCTTGAGGGTCCTGCGCAGTATCTTAGCTGTTCCCAGGACTGCGCTCTTCTGGACAGAGATCTCCGATGTTGTTCCCGGGATCTGCTGGAGCCACTCGCCTAGCTTGGGAGTCACCGCACCTAGTGCTCCGATTACCACGGGGACCACCGTTACCTTCACCCTCCACATCCTCTCGAGCTCTTCTCTGAGCCCTTGGTATTTCTCCAGCTTCTCGTGTTCCTTCTTCCTGATATTGCTGTCATTTGGAACTGCTACATCGATCACTACGGCCGTCTTCTTCTGTTTGTCTACCACCACTATGTCCGGTTGGTTAGCCACCACCATTTTGTCCGTCTGTATCTGGAAGTCCCACAGGATCTTAGCTCGGTCATTCTCCACCACCCTTGGGGGCATCTCCCATTTTGACCTCGGGACTTCCAGGTTATACTCGGCACAGATGTTCCTGTACACTATGCCGGCCACTTGGTTATGGCGTTCCATGTATGCCTTGCCTGCTAGCATCTTGCACCCTGCTGTTATGTGCTGGATTGTCTCTGGGGCATCTTTACACAGCCTGCACCTGGGGTCTTGATATATATATATATATATATATATATATATATATATATATATATATATATATATATATATATATATATATATATAATGTGTGTGTGTGTGTGTGTATATATATATGCAGAGTATACAATATTAAGGTGTATATGTAGAGATATGTACAGAACTGCAAATTTACAGGTTAGAGGTAATTACAGTTGTATTATGTTGTGTATAGGTGTGCAAAATTGCAAATTTTGAGTTATGGATAAACAGTTCGACATAGTCAGTGTCTAGTCTGTAAGATCTACTTAACCTGAATGTTGTCTTGACTTTCATTTTAAGAGAATCAAGTAACTCTATCTAGGAGGAAAGACTGAAGGTGAAAAAAAGCAGAAAGCATACACATATAACACGTTACCTTTGTATACCTTTGTGTATTAAAGTTGTTTTAAAGATTTGGAAAGAAAAAAAAGACACCGCCTTGCAAACATTGTCAGTCCAAGTTTTAAGTGTTAGCTCACGGTTACAAAAGATTTTGCAGCCAGTCAGTGACTAGGCTAAAGAATCACAGAAACGTGCAGTTAAGTATGTTAGTGGAAGAGTGGAAAAACAACGCTGGCTTGTCCGTTGCTTGTTTGGCTTAAGAAAGGAAACTCTCAGCCTTGCTTTCAGAAACACTGGTAGCTGAGAACATCTTGACACTGTAATAGCTGGGGACTGTTTGCTCCAATACACAGTGCAGCCTGGAACACACAAGCCTGAAATCTCTGCTCCGAGTGAAGTAATTGTTGAGTCGCTATTATTCATCATCAACGAGATATATCGGGTTGTATTATGTTGTAGACATTATTTATTACAATAATTTTTTATTACACCTTTAAAAATAAGATGCCCAACATGAGTCCTCACTGAACAGTTTTGAGATCCAGATTCAAGGTCGTCAGACAGTCCCCAGAGAAAAACTGCAATCAAAATGCCAGTCACACTCCCAGGCACTGACAGATAGGATGGTCATGGAATATGCTTCTCACAATCTGGACTGCTCATGGCTGTCCAGCCAAAGCACGTTTACTTGTATCATCAGTTTAACAGAATTTGTTTCACTTCTGTGTGCTGAGCTCATCTAGCACACTGTGCCAGTCCTGCATCGAGGTAGTCTGCACATGTTAAGAATATCCGAGACCAAAATTTCCATCTGTTCACAACTAATCACCCGGCTTTGTCTTCCATACACAATAGCAAACACTGAGCCAGGGTTCTTTTGGAAAAACAGTGACTTTGATCATAATTTTGGACTGCATTCAAACAGTGAAGTATTTACAGAAAGCTTTGAAGATACAGGTTTGTAGAAGTGATTTACCTCTTTAAGGAATTACCATGAAAACTGTTCCAAATGAGTTATGCACAGCACATGATGATTTGGTGATTTACCACATGTGAGTTTGGCTGAAATGACTGAGACTGATTGAGTGAACAGTTAAATTACATCGCATCACATACACTTTCTATTCAGTTCAATGTTATTTATTTACATAGAACCAAACGACAGCAACAGTTGCCCCAAATCCCTTTTTATTGTGAAGACTCGCAATATTAAAGAGAACACCAACAATCAGACAAACCCCTACAAGCAAGCACTTGGTGACAGTGGGAAGGAAAAACTCCCTTTTAATAGGAAGAACCCTCTGGCAGAACCAGGCTCAGGGAGGGGCGGCTATTTGCCGCAACCAGGTTATGGCTGAGGGGTGGAAGACAGGAAAAAAGACATGATGTGGAAGAGAGCCAGAGTTCAATAATAACTAATGATTAAATGCAAAGTGGTTTATACACACAGAGATTGAAGAGAGGTGAGTGAATAAAAAACAGTGCATCATGTTAAGGATTCAGGGTCACCTGATCCAGCCCTAACTGTAAGCTTTATCAAAAAGTTTTAAGCCTAATCGTAAGAGGGTGTTCCAATTCCACAGAGGGGCTTGAAGGATGAAGATTTAGAAAAGAAGGCTCTATGGGAGTAATATGTATTTATATATATATATAGATATATATTTTTTAAATACTCACAAATTATTCTTTTTCCTTGCAGAAATAAAAATATACAGAAGTTAGAGACGCTAATGCCATTTGCGGTTTGTCCTTGGCCCTGCTGCTTGCAATTTAAACCAACACTGTTTATATTGTCCAAATGCCTCCTCAAGCACTATTGATTGGGGCCATTTGAATTATGGTTATTTATGATGACTACCACGCAACGGCAAAATAATTAGTGTTGGAGGCTGAGAGGGAGACATTCTTTTATTCCATCGTTTTGGAGGAGAAACACAGGATATTAAATGGCTTCCATTTACATACAATTAAAGCAGCAACATCTTTCTACAACTGACACTCCATTTTACTCATTTGCTTGTTAGTTCCAAACAAGCACTCTTGTACACAGATGGTGATAAGATTTTATAGACAATCCGTCTTTGGAAAATTGGGTGACAAAGTCTGATAAAAATAAATAATTTGTTTATTCAAGTATCTTCAGTGAGCTGAAGACTTTTTTTTTCTAAACAACAAAGCACCAGTTTCTTGGTTTTGTTGTAATAGGTTCCCACTACAGGAAGGTAGTGATGGTGAGATGAAGCCTCATGATGAACTGAAGCTTTCCATCCAATTGGTCGACTCATGGTTCGAAGCATTGTGATGATTCATTTGCTCTACTGCGCCATCAAGTGGACAATTCAAGTGAAGCGGGCTCTTTGATTATAATGATGTGTAAACCTTGTGTACATCTGGATAATGACACAAACTAGTGTTTGGTGCTTCACTTTTTAATAAACTAAAAGACAGAAATCAGATTATACGATGTGTAGTGTTGTTTATTTATATTTTGGTGTTTATCATTTGTGATATTTATTACTGTGTGCATACTTTATTAGGAGAGACAAAATAAAAAAAAAAAACATCTCTTCCTTGCTGGTTCCATCGAAGAAGAAATGCACAAGTAACTATGTAGCACGTACGTAATCCAATTCCACAACACGGTGTGATGGGGAATCAGCTGTTTTCCTGCCCATGTTATTTCGAATCTGGCGCGAACCGATGAACCAGTCCCTGAATCAGTCACGTGGTACGGACTGCCCGCGAGGCCTCGAACGTCACTGCATACGTAATCAAAGCAAGCCTCGATACGCGCTTCAGAAAAACGCCCCCGCGATTACCCGACGCACGATTCGAAGCTTCGACACACAGGACACATCACTACAGGAAGGTATCATACACTATATTGCTTCGTTTGTGCAGACAAACGAAGTATCCTCTCGTTTGTCTGCACATGCAAATAAACTTGAGTGACATCCAGACACTGATGTTGCTCTATTCGTGCCAATGGTATTCTGTCAGGTTAAGGTCAGGACTCTGCATAGGCCAGTCAAGTTCTTCCACCACAAACTAGCTCATCATTGTCTCTATTCTGCCTTGTGTTAGGTGCCTCCCACTGTGCCTTGTAAATTGTTGTTATTGGGCTCTGCACCTTGAACCAGAACAGGAAGTCTGCCATGTTAGTTGGGGTAAGCAAGTGCACATTTGGTGAAGGGTTCAGTAAATTAACTGCTGCAATCCTCATTCTTTTTCATAACTGTATTAATCACATTGCTATTTAATTCTTTTGTTGATATATTTTAGTTTCACTCCGATTCAATGGTATATGGTGGTGTAGCTTAAAATAAAGCACCTGGAGCTTGGATGTAGTCTTATGCATGAAGTTTGGCTGGCTGCTGAATTGTGTACCTATGCATACATACACAAACACAAGGAGAGCAGCAAAGTCTCTCTTTGATTTTACATGGTCTACTAGTTCATGGCTGAGTTGCTTTTGTTCCTAACTACCTCCACTTTGTTATAATACCACTAACAGTTGACTGTGGAATATTTAACAGTGAGGATAATTCACAACTGGACTGGTGGCATTCTATCACAGTGCCACACTGGAATTCACTGAGCTCCTGATAGCAACCCATGTTTTCACAAATGTTTGTAGTAGTCTGCATGTCTATGATTTTATACACTTGTGGCCAGGGAAGTGATTGAAACACCTGAATTAAATTATCTGTTCATGACCTTTTGGCAATATAGTGTCGTACTTGGCTTCATGCAAATATAAAATGCTTGCATCCAGCAGCTTATAGTATCTACCTCTATCTATCCACCAGATCACCAGCAACCTATCAGGCACTTTATATTGTAAGGTAGACCCTACGATAATACATACAGAGAAAAACCCAACAATAATATGACCCTATGTGACCCAGCCATCTCTCACCAGTTGGGGTGAGCAGCCTGCGCCTATTGCAGCATAACTAACGGAGGATTCAGGGTCACCTGATCCAGTCTAAACTATATGCTTTAGCAAAAAGAAGTAGAGATAGTGTCTGTCTCCTGAATCCAAACTGGAAGCTGGTTCCACAGAAGAGGGGCCTGAAAACTGAAGGCTCTGCCTCCCATTCTACTTTTAAATACTCTAGGAACAACCTCCAGATTTCTGCTTGAAAAGTCAGATAAATCTGAGGTACTCTGCACTAAAAATCTTAGAAATATGGTAACAAGCCAGATACTAACTCTGTATGGCATTATCTTGGCCAGTAATTAACTTTTCAGATGGTAGCCTAATGATGATCTCAGAGCAGCAAAAAGAGAGCCATGGCAGCTTACCTAGATCACCTCCCATCAGACACCAGAGGTTTATCCACAAAGCACATGCACAAACAAACCAGAAAAAGCTGCTCGCCTGACTCTGAACCACCTCTGAAAACACTTACCCCATTCAGACTTCAGCTTCTCTGCAATCAAGTGCAATTAATTTTGCTTCCAAAGACAATAGCCAACTGCAAGCACAAGATGGCAGTAATCAAAAGTGCGCATATAAACAGGTATTAGAGAATCTTTATGACAGGATGCTTTTTAGATAAAAGTAGAGAAATGTTTTTACTTTAATATATTTTTGTTGATGATATTTTTACATTTCACTTCCATACAAGCACTGCTTGACTTGCTTGTCACGTTGGAATAGTGCTTGGACATAACAGCATATCATTTGGCTGCAGGGTGTTAGTGCTTTGTTAGCTAAACAGGCCAATGAGAAAGTTTGTATATGCTAGCACTGATTAAATGCTGTACCATGAACCACAGTTTTATGGTTTAAGGTGATTCTGTCTTTATCAGTTTTTTAATGGTTGTAATGTGGTGAAAATTTGTTAATGATAATGAATTATGTAAGGGTTATATTCATGCTATTTTTAGGGTATATCAGTAGTAGATGCAGGTTTTTGTAGGTGAGCACTGTTGCTCATTTATCTTGAAACAGACGTTCATGATATCTAATGGCAGTGTAAACACTTTTTCTACCTTTAAATCTTCCCAGAAACTGGAAAACATAGTTAGGACCCCTAGGATTAATTAATTTAAGCATGGCAAAGTCATACGGTCATGAGGAAAATTTTTGACAGTGGCATAAATTCTAAATTATACTTTAGGTTTTATTTAGATTGCTTTTACGTTTCTGTAGTAAAGAACAATTTCAAGCATTTTATTATTTTCAAAAACTTTATTGGCAAAATTTTTTTTTTTTAAATTTAGGCAGTGGTGCCGCTGCCAAAACGTTTGACCAGTATTTTGTGGTAGCCAATTCTAGAAACTATTGACTGCAATGGCTTGGAAAAGAAACAGTCAAAACACACTGTGGCAAACACACAGCAGTTTGTCCCAGATGCTTGTGTAATCACGTCTCATTATCTGAAATAATTTCAACAGAGCATTTCCATTGCACTGTTTGCAGTCTGAGCCACACTTTCTGCTCTCTCAGGCAGGACAGTTTTCCTGGTTTTAGCTTTTCGTAGACGTAGCTTTAGATGACTGATCGTTCAGATGTAGAATTATGTGTGTATCTGTTTCCTGTTGGTCAACATAGATATGAAGTTACAGATGTTTATTCTGAGCCATTTTTAAGATGTTCTGATCTCTTGAAAAACTGTTTTGGAAAAAAGTCTGATAACGTCCTTTCCACTTTAATAGTTACACTGTAGTAGTAGTAATTAATATTAGCTCATTCAGGGAAAGGTGAAAGGTGGCAGAGCAAATGTCCTTAATAGTCTATAACAACAGCATGAATACAGCACAGGATTAACTCCAGTTTCTTGGAGTCACCTCGTGAAGGTCGACATCTGACCCTTTCCAGATCAAGCAGTCACAAAGTAAGAAGGAAACCCTTCAAATGAAGTATGCCAGGCTCTGCAGCAGCAACAAATCATCTGGCTCTCTCATACTGCTGCCTGCAGTATTGACTTGACCAAGACAGAGAGTCAGTCATTTAAAGACAAACAAAACAAAGGAACACAATCTCAATTATTTACAAAGTGTTTTCCAACCCTCGGGTGCCCTGCATCTTCCCATTGTCTCCAGGCCTCTGATATAACATAAGAGCTTTAAGTACCCCAGGTTTTTGTTTTTCGTTTGAAACTTGTCTCCATCTCCCTGTGTGCATGTGTGTGTGAGGAGGAAAAGAGAGCGAGCGAAAGATAGAGACAAAGACATTAATGAGAGAGCCCTACAAACCCCTACAGCCCTGTCCATGGGTAATACTGCTGTTATGAAGGTCCGCTTCCCTAACCACTGCTGCCCGACCTACTGTATGACCCCAATCACCAAAACAATACTCCATTCTCTCCAGCTAAACACAGACTGCACAGATGACTATCTGGGAATACTGTCCACTAAATATTTTACTTTGTAGAATACTGGTGTTATGGCTGTTCCAATATTTACATAGTGGCCCACATCATGGCATAGCAACAGAGCACAATGTAAGGATACGCAAAAGGACGCGCATTTCATTCGTTTCCTTTTGCTCTGCTGTTGTTTTTTCATCACAGAGGGGAACAAAGCTCAGCTCTAAATATCAGCGACAGATTTCTTTTAATCTTTTCTTATTCCCAATAACTGAAGATGCCTCTTAAGATGTCTGCATTCAGCATCTGGCATAGATGTTGTAAATAGTGGATGATATTGATTCACATCTCTTGTTACCCTCTTGCATATCTGCTTGATGGCTTTCTTTTACATATCTTGAGTGGATCTGTGAAAGCTTTCCGTCTCTCAACATGCTCTCGCTCGCTTTGTTCTCAGTGGATATTGGGGCAATTTTGCTTGTGAAGCCTCATTGGCAGGAAGTAAATCCTTTAAGTAAAAAGTAGATAATGATATAGAAGTGGCTTCCTTCTTCTTATCTGAATTTAGAAAGATGGCTTAGTTTGCTTTTGTTACCACTCTAGTCAGTGCACTTTCTTTGCGACCTGCCAGAACTAAAGTGGGGCATCAAGCAGCTAATCATCCAGAAGACTGCATTTGTTTGTGCTTTAGGACTTTGTCATGAGACAGAGTCAACAAATGCTTGGATCTACTGTTGAGTGCATTCAAATCTTTGCTACCTCTTGATGAGGAGGAGGGGTAATTGGGGAAACAGAAGATTGTTATTTTTGCAGCAAACTAGGCCACAAATATTGGTTCACAATGAAAACATGAAACAGCGAGCTGAATGAAAAGTAGCACATTATACTGTCCTGGTTGCCTTTTCATAATGGAAACCACACTTGCATCACACGAGGTGAGCACCTCCAAATTAACCAATTAAAAACTATTTAAAAAGCACAGTCTTACCAAGGCACCTCACATCAGGAAGTGACCAGTCTGTTTAGTGCCTGTTGCTACAAGTCAGCCCTCGAGAGCTTGTATGAAGTCCACAGTTTGTTAGGCTTTTGCTTGCTCATATCTTACATTCTGAAGACTTTCCCTCACCATGATGAACTCCTGGGCAGCCTTCGAGCATCCATTATGCCTGTTTTGGAATAAGAGTATGACATCGGAGTGCTGGCATAAACTTGTTATCCAATATCCTGTCTTAGCAAGAGAGTTCTCCCCCAAGTAAATTCAAGGACCACAAAGTGGCCAGATTTAACTTTTCTTCCTTCTACTCTGAGAACTGTTGTAAACATCCTGATATAAAGACTGAGCATTTGACTATGGGGAAAAATTGACCACTGTTGTTGTAAATACATTATGAGCGCTTTAATTATGTTGCTTGTTGTTCTTTTGTTCATTGTGATTCCTTTGCTCATGTGGGGAGGCTGTGAGCCTGGCTGGATCTCTAGCATTTGCCAGTGACTACTGCAATACTTTGGATAATTTTACAGGACTGTAGCTAGTGCTATAGAAGAGGAGCGAGCATAAGGGGACAAGCATTTTTTAAGTGGCAAGTAATTTCAGTTCAATTTATTTATCAAGCTCCAAACCACCACAATAGTCACCTCAAGGTGCTTTATATTGTAAGTTGTAGACCCTTCAATAATACATCAAAAACCCAGACAATCAGACAACCCCCTCTGAACAAGCCCTTGGCAACTTTGGTAAGGAAAAACTCCCTTTTAACATGAAGAGATTTTAAGCAGAACCAGGCTCAGGGAGGGGCAGCCATCTGCTGAAGGAAGGGAGACAGGACAAAGATACGCTGTGGAAGGGAGCCAGAGATGAATAATAACTGATTAAATTCGGTGTGGGGTATAAACACATGGAGGATGAAGAAAGAACAATATTATGAGAAGTTCCCATCAGCCTAGGTCAGGGGTGGGCAATTCCAGGCCTCGAGGGCCGGTGTCCTGCAGGTTTTAGATCTCACCTTGGGTCAACACACCTGAATCACATGATTAGTTCGTTACCAGGCCTCTGGAGAACTGCAGGACATGTTGAGGAGCTAATTTAGTCATTTAAATCAGCTGTGTTGGCTTAAGGACACATCTAAAACCTGCAGGGACACCGGCCCTCGAGGCCTGGAGTTGCCCACCCCTGGCCTAGGTCTATTCCAGCATAACTGAGGGTTCAGGGTCATGCGATAAATCCCTGATTAGGAATTTTTTCAAAATGTAAAGTTTTAAGTCTGATTCTTAGGAGAGTTTTAAGTAGAGAGGGTGTTGTGGTTCCACAGAACTGGAGGCCAAGGTAAGGCCATCCAGAGTAAGTGTCTCATTGGAACCCATGTTTCTGAGATTAGGGCAGAATACAATCACTTCAGTTTTATTTGAATTTAGAAGCAGGAAATTAGAGGTCATTCAGGCTTTTAAGTCTTGAAGAATATTGATCTGTGAAACCAGCACCCTAATACAGGAAGTCTGAATCAACTCCTATGAGTTTTACCCAGTGCTTAGACGGAGCCGATGGGGACTCGCTCATGATTCTCTGGGTTGGTGACAGATTCCTGCAGCTACACACAGACACTAATCTGCCCAGGTCGAAGCTGGATCATGTCTACACACACAAAATCTAGAGATTAGAATAATTTTTATTACTCAAACTGCATTTCTTATTCAACATATTAATTAGATTTATATCTTTGATTAAGAATAAAGATGATTTACTATAAGCACATATGGATAAACTCTGTTATAGCACTCTGTATCATTTTAAATATAAAAGGCTGAATGTTAAATCTTCAGATTTAATGAGCAGTAAGCCTGGGGGACTTCAAGCTTTCAAGATGACACAATAAATTGGTCCGTTTCATCTGGCTTCATTTAATTAACCTGGATATCATCTGCACAGCAATGAAAATGTATACCATGCCTTCAAATGATACTGACTAATGGAAACATGTATAATGTAAGTAGAATTGGTTCAGGCACAGAACCCTGTGGAACGCCATAATTAATCTCTACTTTTAAGATTCCCTTTTGTCAAAGCTTATAATTGGGATTGGGTCAGGTGACCCTGAACCCTTCCTTAGTTACGCGAGGGAGTTTTCTTCCTGTTAAAATGGACTTTTTCCTTCCCATTTTTGCCAAGTGCTTGCTCATAGGAGTAGTGTTACTGATATGGTGACATTACATGTAAAACACCTTGAGGTGACTGATTTTCTGAAGTGGTGCTATATAAATAAAACTGAACTGAATCGAATTTTAGCTGCTAAATGTTTCATTGTGTTTTCCACCTGGTTGTACAGTTTAATGCCCGGTAAGCAGCACATAGTGAGAATGATCTCACACAACAAACTTAACATACCATGTTAATATTTACATTTTCAGCCACTATCAAAACCTTCCACTTTGGGATTGCTGTGACTAACAGATGTGAGAGACAATCTGATAGAGAAGTTTGCATTTTGTGGCCAATCTGTGCATCTCTCTCAAACTCTTGTTTTCAAGGCCATAGCTCATCCAGACTGTTGCTGCTGTGGGATTCCCAACAAAATGAGCCTTCGTGATGCAAACACCATTGAGAATAATGCACACTGACAGAATGTGAATGTACCAGATTATAAAGGAAATTACTCATTACGGACATTTGCTGTGGATAGCTTTAGAGCTTATGCACCACACTGGTGTTGTATTGCAGCAGTTTATTACATCTGTGTCTGTTTGATGTAGACCTGCAAAGATGGCAGTGAATTACACTTTTAGGTCAAATTTGGAACATTGAATTTGGATTTAAAGATGCCTGCTGTCTCATACTCAGAGGAAAACAGCAGAAGTTAATTCTCATGAAGCAGCTGGGGATAAACCCAGAGAATTTCTAGCTTTGCCTCCGAGGAAGGCAGAGCAGCACAGTACTGTATGGGGCTTTTGTTTTCAATTTTTGTCAAACCGCAGCTCTGACTCAGTGTAAGGATAGGCCTTTGAACTCAGCAGTTTCTGCTTTGCAGATGAGACCCTGTAAAGCTGAGTGGGAAGAAAGGCCAAGAAGAAATGAGGATGATATTGGTATCACTGTGGTCATGTTAAAACCTCACATGATGTTTGTTGGGAAATTCAACAACCCATACATTGACCACAATAATGTCTTAGGTTGTCTTAGACTGTTGGTCATGGCCTTTGATCGCATAACCTTGAAGAGATGCAGCAATTCATCTATAATGCGCCAACTTTACTGGCAATTTCCACAAGACGCACAAACGGAATGAGTCATGTAAATCCACACCTGTTTCTTGAGCTGAAATTGAAAAGTGGCTTGTCTGCCAAAAAAATGGTTTGAAATGGTTGACAGGTGTGATCTTTGGCTGCGGTGTCTTCCTCCCACAGGAAGCTGAAAATTAAAATGTAGAGAATGAAATGCTGACATTTTTTGAACACGTGGAGCTTTTTCCTTTTTCTCGGGTTTTACTGAAGTATTTTATCACAGAGTTGGTTCCAAAACTGGTGTTATTATCAGTTATCCATCAATGCATGCTAGTCTGACTTACTGAACTAAACGTCTGTCTGGCATAGGCATACTAGGATGAGAGGGGGGTTGTTTTAGTAGAATATAGCCCAACTTTTCCCATAAAAAATGTATTTAAAAAGTTGCCCAGACTTGACAAACTACTCCCAGTAAAACGCTGCTGATGTTCCCAATATCGTCTGTGGTAGGACTTAAGAGAAGTCTGCAGGCAGGGGCTAGTTTCCTCTTGCATGTTCTGGCTATAAAGGTACTTTTAGTGGAAAACATAAATGTCATACATGATGAACAATTAAGAAGATTCTAGGCTTTGCTAAACATTCAGGGCTTAATGTGATTCTGAAATCACTATATTGTATTGGATTAAGCACTTCAGTGGTGCCTGGTCAGTGAAGGCCACTGTTCATTTAAGCTACTTAAACATTCTAGGCAGTAAATCAAATATTTATTATAGCGTTATTAAGAGAAATGTACTGTGCACTTGGTAAGCATGGCAGCTTTTATTAAATATTTATTCTATTATTCACATTCTTTATATTGCCCCACATTCACCTTTAACTCTGGACTCTAGATCTGCGCATCAGAAAGAAAGTAGACTGATCTTACGGGAGAGAAGTGCAAGTGTAACAAAAGAGAGAAATTTCAATGTTTAACCTTGAAAAACTAAGATTGTCAATAATAAACATAATGGTTCCATATATTGGTATAAATGCACAATATGTGGTAATATTATGTGAAATATTAGAGTTTCATCAAAGCAACTAGCATGTTGCCTTTATGCAGAGCGTAGTGTTAGCGGGCGGTGCATGGAACGGGGTTACGGCATCAATAGATTCATCTGCCTCTTTCTGAAATGAAGGCAAAGATCGCCAGTAACCAGTAACTAGTTTACTTAATGACAGGATTTAGCACCTTTCACTACTTTGTTTTTGTTTTACAATCGCACAACTTTCCCATTTTAGTTTATCAAACAGGTAGCTGAAAAATGTTCAGTAGCCTGATTCAACACCAGCTGCTGAGTATCAAAGGGTGCAAACAGTGGTGTTTGGTTGATAAACAAACAGGACCATTTAGCAGCTGAAACACCATACATAGTTCTCTGAGGTTGGTGGAGACCAACATGGAGCTTCAAACTGAGTAAATATTAGGACTTATAATTGGACAGAAACACAGCCATAAATTCCTAAATTCAACTAGTGATACTTTTAGAAGATGATGTTATGTTTATGTTTTATGTACAGGTAACAAGTTTTTTCTAAATCGTTCAGTTGCAACTATTAAGAAACCCGAGCATTTGAGCTGGATTTGTGTGAAGTTCTTCTTTACGACAATCAACAATGATTAAAGACGCGATGAGAAAGTGAGTTCTGCTGATTTGAATGTTATTTGGTTTGCTACTACCCTTTCACATAATATAAATTAATGCACCTTTAAGCCATATCCAGTGCATGCACTTACAGTATGTACAATATTTTTAGAATTAAAAAAATATATACTGAAAATAAGTTAGACTACTTATGTTGATGTGATTTCTTTTAGTGGCAAAATACAAATAGTGTTTGGTGTCAAGGCTCTGGGCTCATCACTTGCAGGAAAAAAGCACTATGCTGCTAAAAAAAAAAATAGATATTTGCAAAATTCTGCCTAAATATGTATTTTACCTGGTTAATGTGTGGTCTGCAGTGCCGCTGCAGGGGAGTCGGACGCACCTGAGCGGGCAATCACGCCTCGCTGCCTTAAAGTCTCTGCTGTTGTGTTGATATGTGTCGGACTCGGGCTGTGAGCTGAAAAGCTACAGCCGGCTGTATGCGTACAGCAACCCTGTGTGAAAAGTGGTCAATAAAGAGATGTTCAAAAGCATGTTCATGGAAACATCGTCGGGTCTGTCGTGGTATGTTTACAATGGGACTTCTGCTCCTGAACCTCTGCGCACAGCGTCTGCAAATCGGGGCTGTACGAAGTGACTTTACGCAGGACTGTAAGCTGTCGTCTGTGAGGCGTGACCGGTGTTTGTTTTTAACATCATTCACGGTGGAGCTGCTGACATAATGTGGATCCGAAGATCCATAACTGCCCTACCTGGGGTTGAAAGTCTCGATAAATGCACGGCGTTTCGGCGGGTACACCGGCTTCCGGGAGTGTGACGCTTATTTTGAGCGATGAAAAATAATAAAATATAATCTTAGTTTTATATTTCAATATCACAATAATCTTCCAATTTAGAACTACAAGTTAAAAAAAGAACTAAACACAAATAAAATACACTTCAGCTAAATACTTCCAATTTATTTTCCCAAACCACCCGCAGGTTGCCGACCCCTGTCCTAGACCATCCAAACTCCTGACACATTATAAGCAGCAGACACTCATGACATCACGCGATCACTGGTTGTTGTCATTTGTTTTCAGGTGGTGCAGATGGGTTCACTTGTGTCTCAGTGGGTGGGTGGTAAGGTCTGTGTTTGGCCAGACAAAGTAATGATGGGTGAGCTGTGTGAGCCTGGGCTAATCTGTCCAGACAAACCCCATGGGATCTCCTTAGGTGGACGGATGTCTCTTATTTTCAGTCCATCTGCTACATGACCAGCTGGTTTGATAGGCAAGGCAGCACTGCTATCTCAGCAGCTGCTCTGACTATTTCAACAAAAGGTACTGACAGAAGTGTGGTTTCAAGCTATAAATATATGTGCTTACCTTCTAATTAGAAGGCTACTCTTAACTGTTAAGTTCCATCTGACCCTGCATCTGAAAATCATATTTGGCTTTTGGCAGGAACTCTTGGAACATATTTTTGATAACAGTGAGACATTATGCTGCTTTCCACTTGCCCCAATGAATGTCTGTATACAAACTCAGGTTTGGATAATGTTTTTTGCATGTCTATACGCTGTATATCATACATAATCCAGAAATATTACATGAAAAAATATTCTTAAAATTCTTAAATGAGGCAGGGAACATCTATCCATCAGTCCATCATCCATCTTCTTCCTCACATCCAACCTCCTTCAGCTTATCCAAGGAAACACATAGAGATTCCCAGGCCTGCTGAAAGATATAATCTGGCCCACTGTTATGAGCCCTTTAGTCCCTGTACAACTGCTGTGAAGTGTTGTTCTGAATTACTGTCGCCAATCCTTTTAACAGTGTGGACAGAATTTCTAGGCATAGCCATGCAGTGGGAAGGCCTCCACCTTTGTGGCCTCAGGATTTCATCTCTACATTTTGCGGATGATGTAATTCAGCGGTCCCCAACATTTTTTGCGACACGGACCGGCCATTAAGGTGTCGCGGATAAATACAACAAAATAAAACTAGTACCGGTACCGAAAAAAAGAAGATTTATTCATAACACACGTGAAAAGACCCAGGAAAACCGAGTTAACGATAAAAACGATAACAAAATAACGCTGAAAACCGATAAAAACCCTGAAAACCATACATTTCACACCTGAGCCTCAACTCTCGTGGCCCGGTATCAAATGACTCATGGACCGGTACTGGTCCGAGGCCCGCTGATGTAATTCAGTTGGTGGCCTCCAGCTCTCACTGGACCAGTTCACTGCCGATTGTGGCTGGAATGAGAATATCACCACCACATCTGAGGCCATGATACTCAGCCAGGAAAGGGTGGAGTACCCAACTGAAGTGAAGAAGAAGTTTAAGAGTCTCGGGGTCTTGTTTATGAGTGAGGAGAAGGGAGCGAGACACTGACAGGATTGGGGCCACGGCTGCAGTGGTTCAGATGCTGTACTGGTCCATCGTGGTGAAGAAAGCTGAGTGTAAGAGTGTGAGTGTATGGAAATCTATGGGGAAATAACCTTTGGACTTCAATGATTTACAGACTTAAAAGCTATAAACAGCGTGTTCTTTCATTAATTATTGGCAAGATACACGCCTAAGAGCATTTTGTGTCCCAGAGTGTCTCAGTCAGAGCCAAAATGCTCAACTTGAAACTTCACAACAGGACTTGACTAATCAAAGGTTGATGTTACTGATGTCCTTCTTTGAATACCTTCCACATGTGCTTAAATACAGTGGGTGCAAATGTGGGCCAGGCTAGCCACAGGGCTTGTAATACACTGACAGAAACCCAGAATTGTCACATTTAAGAAAATCGCACCATTATTTTGATGTTTTTGTAACATTTTCGCTTAATGAAAAAAAAAAGATTCTTTTTGTTGTTTCCTTATTTACAAAGCATCGCAACAGCTGGTGGTTCCACATGTTTTAATTGGCTGATTTTTACACAGCATTCTCTTTGTGTCTCCGCCTAGAATCAAACATGGGGTCGTTCACTTGTAAAGTGAATGTGTAATTTATTATGCTAGCAGCCACTGTTTCTGCTTCATAACTTATTTAAGCCATGAATTAATTATTCAGTTATTTCAGTAAATCAACTATTTTGTTTGTCAGTAGTAGAGTAAGAGCACGGCCATGGAAATACTGTCATGTAGCCTACACAGCAGTTTAAGTAGGTGCCCAATGAAGACAGAGATTTTTGAAAAAAACAAACAAACAAAACAATAAACAGATTTAACAGATTTTAGAAGACATTTGTGCATTTGACAGTAAAATCTCACAGATTTAACAATGACAATGTTTTGGGGAAAAAATGAGAAGCCATTTTTACTTTTAAGCATCCTACAAGTTAATGCTGTTTTCTAATGTCAATACTTATAAATTATGCACAGTAAGTTTTTGCTATAAAAGTTCTTTATCAAAAGATGTTGGACTGGGATGAAGCTGAATGCAGGCGAGTGAATTCAAATAGAATTTCAGAGTGAAGCTCGACTATTTTTCTGTGTTCTCGGGAACTATTTCTTTTCTTTTTTTTCTATACGAATGTACAAGCGTGCAGAATGGGATTAGCACAGTTTCAGACCAATTATGGTTTGAGGTGAATATGGTGGATATTACATGCATGCAGGAAATGGCTAAATCTTATCAAACTGCTATATTTGACTCTGTGGAGCCAATTCTCTGATGTAGCTGGTTTTAATTACGAGAAATAAGCTTCATGTTTCAGCACAAATCCAGACAGTGAAATGTAATTAGCTGTGTGTGTGTGTGTGTGTGTGTGTGTGTGTGTGTGTGTGTGTGTGTGTGTGTGTGTGTGTGTGTGTGTGTGTGTGTGTGTGTGACGCACTCATTTTTAATGCCTACATGCTTTTGTGCATAGAAAAGTATGAACATTATTAAAATTCTTTTGTTTTTACTGCTGATTTTTGTAAATGTATTTTTGCTGTTGTTGACAAATTATATTCCTGTCTTCAAAGTTATAAAACAAAGCTTCATTTCACAGCGGCCTGAGTGTGAAGAGTATGCAAATGTTGTGTGCTGTAAATAAGCCAAAGAAGGTTTATTGAGTTGAAAAACAAAAGCTCTTTGTCAGTGGCTTTTCTTCAAAGGGCACTGAGTGAAGTTTGATGTCTGTGTGTGTGTGTGTGTGTGTGTGTGTGTGTGTGTGTGTGTGTGTATGTGTGTGTGTGTGTGTGTGTGTGTGTGCTTGAGCATTCATGCTAATATGTGGATAAAAGCAGCAGGGTGAGACGGTTTTGGGGACTGACGTGGAGGCGATGGTGAGGCTGACGAGCTCTTGGCTCTCTACAGTGCCAGGCAGCAACAGCAGTTTGTCTCATGGTGTGTACATCCCCCAACTAAGCTTCGCACAGAGCAGCCAGGCTTGCTGTTACATGCTCACCGGAGGGAGGTGGTGGTAGAGGGGGGCATTGAAGTCTCTGTTGGGAGCTTGCGGTGTGGCAGAGATGGCCATTGATCAGTGGCTGCCAAATCGGGATCCTCTTGATGTGGACAATCTTTGCTTGCAATCAGCTGAATGGAAGCAACAAATTGAGCTTTTTTTTCTCCCTCTTTTGAGCATCGATAGTAATTTGTTGCTGTGAAGTTTAGAAATATGAAATGCATTCATTCAGTTGTGGGGATTTAATTGGTTCCTGGTTTCAAATGCATTCTATGCTCGTTTCCTTTAGTTGATGGCATTAAAATTATGACATTTTTTTCCTCTGACTAAATGGATGGCAATTGAGACGGTTTTAAAGAGGAGCCATTACTGGGATTTTATTTTGGTATTCCCTCACTGAATGACTAAAATGGCCAGTTAAGGATTGCAACTGATTTAATTTACAGAGCCATCATGCCATCCTCAATGGGAATCAGCTCTGCGTGAGAGAACATCTCTGATCCTCACTCCCAAACACAGAGAACTACAAGCTCGTGGCCCTCACTTTTATCTGTTTATTTGATTTTATTAACTCCAGTCAGAGGCACTTTAATTAGAAAACCTCTGGTTTAAAAGTGGCAAATCATAGATGTGGCACAAATCCAAAAATTGACTCTCCAAAAGAGGGAGAAGCCAAGCAGAGAAGACGATTCTTCAGAACTTGGTTTAACTCTGTCTTGCCAAAACAACCATAGCCTCCCCAGAGAAAGTAGGATGACAGCATGCGGTGCTCAAAAACTCGGACATATTAGCTAGTCTTAATGGAGACTTCTTAGATATGCACGTTACCCATGGCATATCCTCTAAATACCCCCAAACCATCACAGATGCTGGCTTCTAAAGCCAGATGCCTCAGGCCACTTTAATGAGCTCACAGAAGGTGGGAGTTTTTCTGGATTTGGTTCAGAAATATTTTTATCTTGGAAAGGTTTTTACATGTGTAGATCCACTGATCACTGACGAGGTGTTGCAACAAACATCAGAGGCATCAACCAGACATCCACAGTTTACAAAGTTTAATTTTCTCTATGGTTTTGTGTCACGTGTACAGAGATTTCTTTCAAATCTAGGTCTGTCGTTGATGGTATTTTGAAAAAAGTTCCAAAAATGTATTTTAAAGCATCTTTCTCTACGTGTCTATGCAGTTTATCACACAGTGGTCAGTCCTTTTACCTGTTTGTTTCTGAAAGGCACAGACTGATGAAACCTTTTGGAAATATTTGCATCAAAATGACACAAAAGAGTGAAATTGCTTTCAAATCTTTTCCTTAAAATACTTTATGGATTTTCTTGTACTACCTTCTCAAATAGTGTTTTTGTTAGTTTTTACTATAATAGCAGTCAGGGAAAAATATACTATTGGCAAAGAAAATCTCATCATCTTCTGGCATACTGCCCGGAGTCCTGTATATATTCACAACCCTACCAAAGGACTCTCATTCAGCTTTTAAAAACTGTGCCGTATAGCTGAGTAGGTTATTCAAGACCTGATCAAAAAGGGAAAAAAATCCAGTAATAAAATGCACTACTGTTTTGTACCTCTTTAGTCAGCTGGAGAAATCTTTAAGGCACCGTCGAGGGCTGCTGCAGTCTACTAAATGTTTCTGTCAGACAGCTTAACGTTTTCACTGTTCTCTTTGGGCTTCTGTCTGCTCCATACAGCGTGCACACATGTAGAGTACTGCTGAACACTGCTGAACTGTTTTTATTCCATCAGTCATGTGTGTGCTGACATATGCATACCTGCATGTCTGCTGTCTGCAGATCCAGGTGTGTCCTCTGAAGACCTGCTGCAGACCTGCTGCACTGCTGGCCAGAGATGGGCCTCTGAAAATGGTCACTGCAAGAACATGCCTCTGCTCACTAATGACAACGTCTCTGTTTGCAGGTAACATGAGAGCATGAATTTTAGTTATACAAGTGTTCTTTGTGGTAGCTGCTGCACACTAACTGTACACATGAACTACTTACTCATCGTGCTGCACATCATGCAAAGTATGAGTTACAGTCAGGATAATTGAACTCTCACTGCTGCCATTTCCTACACTGCCCCATAGAAAATACATTTTAGTGCAAAAATGACCTTTATTACCTTTATAATTTAGACGTTTTGAATATACTGCAGTTGAATGTTGATAACATTGTAACCACTGCACGCTGTCTTATATAAACTATATCAGAATACCATCATAGCTGATTTAACTGATTTATCACAGACAAATAACGAAATGATAAAAATAGTGAGCTACTGTGACCGCTGTCATCAGTTTGAAGTGTTGAGATGAGCTTTTCCACATTCTCTATCTATAAACACATCTGACAAGAAAGAGACATATCTACCTATGAAACCACACGTTCATTTGTCAATCAAATGGACTTTCTTGAGCCCAAAAAAGTGAGTGAACCCGTTAACTTGTCAGGAACGAGTTTCCCATTAAACAACCACAGATACGTGGAAGCTACGTCTTTCACTTATACTGTCAGGAAGGGCTGGGGATAGGATTAACCTGTTAACATCAGAGCCACAGGATTGACCATCACTAAATTCATCGTGGATGATGTTTCTTTCACAGCAAAGAACAGAAATAAAAACGTATAAGGAGTTGCTGCTTGGGTTATATGGAGCACACTGTTTTTCTTCTGTGTAACATCAGACGGTCATAAAAGATGTCTGAAAAGTAAAGCCGCTTTTTGCAACTCCTTTTTTACAAAAAGCCATCTGGATGTATAGAAGTCTATGAGGACAGCACCTGTGACCTCAGAAACACTTTTACTAACTTGTTTATGTCTCCATTATTTATATAGTTGACATTAATATGCATAACGAAGAATTTACTTTTAAGTATGGAGTAATATGAAGCACAAGAAAGTGCTAAAATACTCGCTGTGTGTGTGTGTGTGTGTGTGTTCCAGTGTTGCACAGAAGCAGTGCTGTCTCAGCTCTGTGAAGGAAAGACAGTGTGAACTAGGCGTGACCTCAGCCAGAGGTGGAGACACCTGTGACGTGGATGAGCGGGACTCGTGTCTAGATGACTCCTATCAGGTACACACAGTAGAAGATTCACAGGGAAGAGGAAGGCAGTTGAGTCATGACAGATGGTGAACAGATCCACCAAGTTCTCCATGAAGCAAGCACTTTTGCTGACCAGAGGCTCACTCTTGTTTTGCTTTGTTAACAGAAACGGGGAGAAAATTCTGTTTTTTTTTCTGTCACAATAACATAGTGAAAGTTGCATTTGCCAGTTGAATTCTGAACTTAAACCACATTAGAATTTTGACTTATTTGAAGAAAACAGCTGCGAAAGCTTTTAAATTAAAATCTTTAGTGTCGAAGTCTTAATTTGAAATGCAACATTTTCTACTTTCTAAGTAGTTGAGTTTTACCTTGTGGCTAATCCACCTGAGTTAAATGTTCCGGTATCAGGTCTTCTGCTTGCTGGGTTTTAGAGGATGGTTGCAAAAACCAGGTTAATGTGTGGTTTTCTTTACAAAACATGACGCAGCTGAAGTCCTTTGCAGTGCGATAAAGCAGCTTGCTCATCTGTTTCTCTTTCATGCTGATGTTTACTAACCAGCAAAAAGCAGAGGGCCATAAAGTGAGGTGATGATTAGAGATGTGAACGACACCCCGGTGATACTCTCCTAACAGGCTATGCTATTGTTGTGCGGACTGGCAGGTGTGCTGCAGCTGCTGTGTGCTTGGCTTACGTGTTCGCAGTGAAGGGCGAGGTTGTGATGCCCACCAGCACCTAGGCTATCCATGCGGCCACATCTTCCTCACTTGCTGCGAGGAAGGGGATGCTCTGAGCCTGTTGAGGAGAAAGCAGAAGCCAAGACCAACTGCCCTTCCCAGGAAAGGTATCTGTAAACCACTGCACAGTCAATTTCCACCTGGCAAAACACGTATGTTATGCACTTTGCACGTGCTAGGACTTATATTATGTATAATAAAAAACAAGCAAAGGAAGTGGCAGGTGAAACAATGTAGTAATTATGACTGAAAGTTTCAGAACCTTTGTGAACTGTTCTTTCCTGTCTCAACAAAAATATTCATGTAGTGAGGTTAGTGAGGTTAGCTATGTGCCCTTTGATCCATTCCAGTGCATGGCCTACCACATGCTCATTAAATTCAGCAGGTGCTATGTTAATTATCACAGCATGTCACATTTTTTTATAAAATAGGCTGCAAGAAGCAGCGAAAGCAAACACCCGACAGTCTTTTCAGTATGTCCAACAATTAGGTTTGAAATAACATGCCACATTGTTATTCCCACATGAATCGGGGGAGATTCTATCAGTCTAATTCATCTTTTTTTACATTTTATTCCTCTTCACGTTTGCTTTTATTTTGGGATGGTCAGTAAAGAGAAATTTGGGGAATGTCTTTGTTTCCCAGTCACAGTTCTGTGATCCAAAATACGAAGAAACAGAGATTGAGTGTAAAACTCTTTAAGAGTATTTAAAGTTACTTAAGTATGAAAAAATAAACAAATACATTCACAAACAGGAGATATTTTACATCCCGCATATTGCTCCTGTCTGTTTAAACCTTTTGTCTGTGTAGGAACTTTTTAGAACTGAACAGAGACAAGTCATTGCAGGTCAAAGAAACCAGAGACAGAAAAGGTTCATATTTGCCATCCTTTTCTCAGAAACACAGTGAGCAAGTCAGGAATGTTGCCATCAGTTCGGACATTCAGTTCAACTAAGTTCAATTCGCCTGACAATATTACAGAGAAAACAATCAAACAACCTGCTTTTGGGCAACATTTGGTGACATTGGGACGGAAAACACACTTTTAACAGGAAGAAACCTCCAGCAGAACCACACTCAGGGAGGGGAAGCCATCCCCCATGACTGGTTGGGGGTTAGAGGACTTTATGCTTTATCAAAAGGGAAATCTTGGATTCTCCTGAATCCAAACTGGGAGCTGAAAGCTTTGATATGATGCTATGAGATCTATGGTGATCTTATTAATATGGCATCACATTAATAAGATTGCTGGAAGTGCTTTCTACCAGAATCAAGAATTTAAAAAACTCTCATCTCAAAGTGACTTGAAGAAATTTGTTCATGCAGGCAGATCATACAGGTTACAATACTGTAAAGCTCAGTGTACCAGGACTATCCATGAAGCATGAGTACATGGCTGAAGGAAATTCACTGGTGTGCGCCGGCAGTATATCGCTGACTTGCTCAGTGTCTGTAACTCAAATGGACCTTTCAGGTCATCATGTGCAAATAATTTAACTGCTCCCAGAATTGGATCTAAGTGTGCTGAGGGTGCTCTTATTACTGTGGTCCTGTTCTTTGGCTCAAGCTACCCACTGACCTCAGATCAGTCACATCTATGTGTGCATTCAAAAACAGACTCACAGTCTTTTTAATCTCATAGGCTTACATTTAATAGCTTTTGTCTGTTTGCATGTTTGTTATGGGTTAGGTTTCTGTGTTTTTATCTTTCATGTTAAGCACGTTGAGTTTATGACACATACACACTCCTCACCAACTTCTAACGTATTTGTGGCTACTGGCAAAACTGCACTACAACAGCAAGCAGTCCAGATCTGAGCCATCAGTATTTTATTCTCATACAGGCCTATGTCAGATGCTCAGGGTTGATCGGTCAGGAGTCACGTTACCGTGCAGAGTAATGGGGAGCTGTGATGAATCAGGAACAGATGGCAGCTCGGGCTGTTGTCTCTCTACTTGGGCCAGCAAAGTTTTCCTCTGTCTTTGATCCAGCGGGTTGTCAAGAAGCTCAGGTTTAATGCACAAGCATTTCAGCAAACCTTTGCTTTTCATTCCATCTGCAAAAACATGACTGCTTGTTAACATTTCACTGAATATGACCTACATACCTTGTTTGCAGCTGTAGGCGCTATTAGAAGGGATTTGCATGTTTTTCATCAATGACATCAGATTCGTGATGGGTGACATAAAACTTTTTACAAAAGCAGAAGAATCATTCCATAATCATTAGTTTGCGGTTTGGAAGACCCTTTTCCGGCTTCTTAGTTTTATATATTGGGAACAGACACACGGCATGGAAATGCAGTTCATTATTTTCATGGTTGTCCTTTAATGGGAATAGTTGTTTTTTAGTACGATGGTGAGGTAAGGTTGGTCTTCTCAACGCTTTAGGCTGTTATTTCATTCACAACATAAGAGGAATTCCACATAGTCCTGCCCTTTAATAGGCTCTGCTTGAACAATCCACTGCAGCTCATTTCCTTTAGCTTCCAAAAAAAGTCTGAATGATGTCATTCTGAAGTGGGAATCAATTAACCTGCTGAAAGCTTTGCAAGGTTTTAAGGCTGCAAAAACTAGTGACGTCCATTGAGTCTATCTAATAATTCTCGCAAACACCCTCACAGCAAAGATGCTTTTACTGTGTGAGTGTATTTAGAATTTTAAAAATTGCATGAGAAGCAACTGTAATTATTTCCAGGGGGGATATTTTGAGTCTTATGACTCACTGCCTTTTAATTAAAGCAGGAAACATTTAATCCTCTGAATTTAAACCCCAGGTAATGATTGTGAGAGATATTTTTTAAAACCCACATCTGGACATATTATTGATAAATTATATTTTTGCAATGTATCTCTCCATGTCTTCTGGCTCAGGGGGTTGGGAATCGCATCTGTAACCGGAAGGTCGCCGGTTCGATCCCTGGGCTCTCTGTCCTGGTCGTTGTGTCCCTGGGCAAGACACTTTACCCTACTTGCCTACTGGTGTTGGCCAGAGGGGCCGATGGCGCGATATGGCAGCCTCACTTCTGTCAGTCTGCCCCAGGGCAGCTGTGGCTACAACTGTAGCTTGCCTCCACCAGTGTGTGAATGTGAGAGTGAATGAATAGTGGCATTGTAAAGCGCTTTGGGTGCCTTGAAAAGCGCTATATAAATCCAATCTATTATTATTATTATTCTGTTCTACAAAGGGAAAATGCATCAGTAATAACCTAAATCCCGAGCTCAACATTTATGGACATTTTTTTTCCAGTCAGCCTTTATTTAGTCCAAAAATACTTTGCTTTACAAATTTAGCCCAAAGCGGCACGTACAGCAGCCGTATTAAAGCCTTAAAATCTGATCGAGGATGCACCTGCCAAGTCATGTGACCATAAAGATTTAGCAAGATTGAACGCAGTCTTGCTTGAATATTGGATAATGGATAGTGTTGGATAATGCAGCATACAAGTTTAGCAATATACATTTATCACATCTGCATATCTACTGTTTGAGATAAAACACTTTGTTTTCAAGGTGATCTCAATCAAGTTGGGTCATTATTAAGTGTACGAGGCACAGCGCACTTTTCAGAGAGACAGTTCAGTAATCAGAGGTGTCACAAGCACAGACATTCATTAGTTAAACAGAACTACACAGACCTGTGTAAAAGTTGATGAACTGCTAACTTTTAGTTAGCAGACACACAAACAGTTTGTGTGTCTGCTGATGTTTGTTGGTCAGATAGAAAGGCTCCATGTGATCGTTGATTCGTTGATCGCAACCCTTTCCTGATGCAGGTTCTGCGAGAGGTTTTTCCTGCTGTCCTGAGTTTTTGCTTGTGACTGTCACCCAGTTCTTGCTCAAACAGGGCTGTCTGATTGTTGGGGTTTTCTCTGAATTATTGTAGGGTCTTTAAATGAACTCAATTCTCAACTCTAATATCAATGCTTTCTAGTCGTCAGTGCTGGGGAGTAACGGAATACATGTACCAGCAGTATGTATTGAAAATACAAAATATGAGTAACTGTATTCTGTTACACTTACAGTTTAAAAAGGTGGTATTCAGAATACAGTTACTTTGTTGAAGTAAATGGATTACACGGCGGTACTTCCCTGTTTCATATGTTAGGCTGCCCCCTCTCTATATTTGGTAATTCCACGCAGGTGGAAACCCAAACAAAACAATGTCTGTGTCTCACGGACCACGTCACTACCACTTGTGGCCCGGAGGTGGCGAGGTGGAGAAATATTTTTAAAAATTATTATTTAAAAAATGATTTAATATGAAGGCAATAGGCAGAGTGTTACAGGCATAGCCCTAAAGAATGTAGCCTTATGGGCAGTGTAGTCCGTGCTGCAGGGAGAATGGACTGCCATACCCGTTACGTTAGAGCAGCCTTTCAACGCCTCTCTCTGTCTCTCACTAGCAAAGTTGACCCAGACAACAAAGTGAAGCTAGTTTTTAGCTACGAGCCCGACACAAACCCGACGTATTAGCCAGAGGTCCCTTTACTACGGTTCGGAGCCGTGGACCTGTTTTATATAGTCTTCTATACGAGATCGCTGCAAAAAGTGCAGCCTTACCTAATGTCCACCGACTGTTACTCATTTATATTAAGATTTAAAAATCTAGTTGGTGTTGGTTGTCAAGAGCATGATCATTTATTAAGTAATCCAAAGTATTCAGAATACGTTACTCTCATTTAGTAAAGAACATTAAGCGTTCTATAAATGCAATGAGGGTTTCACAGTTGACTTTTTACATTTGTTTTCATGTAAAACTAAAACAGGAAATGTATAACTGCACTGTATAAACACACATACACACTTTGAATTTGATTGTAGGGGACGAGCAGATGTTGTTTTGTGTCTTCAAGTCAGTTTCATTAGATAAGTGTTTGGAATAAATACAGAAAATCTGGTTCCTAATCTTACACCCCCCCCCCCCCCCCCCCCCCCCCCCCCCCCTCCTCTCCACGGACTCCCAGTATCAGACAATAAGTTCCCCAAGGAAGCCTTCTCCATCAGTTCCACAGATGAAGCTGCCAACACTGTGGAGGAGCAGGAGGATGTTGACGAGTGTGAGCTCTACCCTGGCCAGCTGTGCCAGCACACATGCACCAACATCTGGGGCTCCTATCGCTGTAGCTGCCACCAGGGCTACATCCTGCAGCTGGATGGACATTCGTGTGCACCAGGTACAGTAGCCCGTCCTTAAAATCATAATTTTAATTTCATATTTGGAGAAATCCAAGGCTTGACAAGATTGTTGTGCTGTGTTTGAAATGCTGAACAATGTGTCATATGTAGTTATATATATCTGTCATGCACAATACACAAAAACATGACATGCACTAATTGCATAGAGGCTAAAGGAACAGGGTTTCAATGTGTTTGGTAGTATAGGTACATTTAAACATCTCAGGAAGAGCTGAAAGTGACAAATGGACATAAGATTATTTCAAAAGGAGTTTCACTACTCCCATTACTCTAGGCATATGCTTTATGTTGGGGTGCTAGCAGGGTGATTGAATATGAGCTGAGAGAGAGCTCAGTGGAGCACTCAGAGAGCACAACTCCTCTCGAAGGGCAAGGGCTCTACTAAAACTTTGATGTTTTATGAGGGTGGTTAATATGTCATTAACCACCCTCATAAAACATAATGTCATAATGACGCCTGTTATGGCGTCATTATGACATCTTAGGTCATCATATTGAAAAAAAATGATTGTACAGCTCTCTCTTGTCATGGTTTCTTTAAATATTTTTTCAAGGCTAATTTTGACCTTGGGCACTAACAGTGAAGGTCATGGTCAAATGCTTAGTCAATACAGGTACTTATTTCCCCCAAGATCAAGTATTTTGTTGCAAAGTTTGAAGAATATTCATGAAAAGCTGTGGGTAATATAAAGTTTTTACTGATTTTCATATTTGGTGTGACTTTGACCCGATTTTCATCAAAATGAAATCAGCTCGAGCTATTATTGGCATCTACCATCGCACAAGATTTTAAAATGATATCTTGAAAACTTTGGATGCTACACTGCTAACAAACAGACAAATGAATGCTTTGTGTATTTATTTTAGAAAAATGACACCGTGAGAGTGGTGTATAACAATCAGCCATGACATAAAAACCACATGCCCACTGTGTCCATGACCTGTCTCCGAGGTTCTTCAAGGACAGGTTAGGCTGTTTGGGACCACGTGAGTTTGAGAACTGGATAAGCACTGTTTTTTTTGAGCTGTTCAAGTATTATTGCACAGCCATGAGCTGGTGTGGGGCTCTTGGGCTGCAACAGTGCTTAGGTGGGTGGTAGATGTAAAGTAACATTTACATGCATGTCAGGAACCAAGGTTCCAAGCACTGGACATAATGAGTTGTGTTAATTACTTCATTTGTCACATTATTTGAAATTCTGTGCCTGTCATATTTAGTTTGACCCTGTGCTACTTCGGTTTAAAAAAACTCCACGTGTTCAGAATTCACTGACACGAGATGAGGCAGCTGCATAACAAAAAAGTATTTTACTTCCACTAAAAGCTTAAATGCAGAAATCTCAGTAAGCTAATCTATGGTTGTGCTGTGGTTAAACCAGCACCAGATTTGATCGCCATCATATTTATGGCCCTTGGGAAAAAGATATTTAAAGAGGAGTATAACAAATCCACCCATTACGACCTCAAATAAAAATGTTCATTTATTCATAGAACTCTCTCTGCTCCATAAAAGAGTATAATGACAAAAACACTCAGCATGGGTCAAATGATGTCTTGGAATATTGCTCGTTTTCAAATTTGCTGCATATATTAGAAACATTAAATGGTAGGAACGCAGTAGCCTCGGTTAGCTGGACCGCTACATGTTTCTCACAGTCTGTGCTGTTGTTGTTCTGCAGTGAGCTTCAAGGAGGACAATGGCCTCAGAGAAGTTGACGGTCCAGCTTTTTCCCCCACCACCACTACTACTAAAACTACTACAACCACCACCAGCTCCTTTAGCCTCAATCCATGTGCAGGTAATCTAAACACTGGACCACAAAGCAAATGACATCACTGGGACAACCTGTCTCGGAAAGCAGCTCTGATGTGCAGTGAGGTGGCTGTAAGTCAGGTGGTAGAGCAGGTCATCTACTAATCAGAAGGCTGGTGGTTCGATCCTGGGCTGCTGATACTAACTTCAAGTTGCTCTCTGATGCATTCATTGCAGTATTGAATGTATGTGAATGTTAGATAAAAAGCACTGCATAGAAAATGTGCTTGGGTGAAGAAAAGTGCTAAATAAGAATCGCTCCATTGGTAGAAACATCAACTGATCCCCAGAGAGCAGACACGATTGACCATAATCTGGAACATACATCTTGGTAACAGTGCTGTCAGGAGTTTAGTGGCGTGCAACAGTCTTTGATTAGTCTTTTGAGGAGAAGTCTAACCCTTGGGCTCAAACGTACTCGCTGTGAGTTTGGTTCAAGGGTTAGAGCAACTGTCACCTGAACTGTAGCCCATATGAGGTAGACCCTGAATCAGCTTCATCAGTCAGGTTAAAGGTTAAATGTGTGTCATATTTTTTGCTATTTGGATCCTTTTTGCCACATTTCCAATAAGATATCATAAACTGCATTATAGTTGTTGTAGTTGTGTCTAACTTCTCTAAATATTTTTCAGAAATTCTACTTTATTCTTAACTGAGACCCACAGGACAGCTATCACACATGTAGCATAATTAACTTGAGTAAGGCAGTCACACCCGTCTGTCATGTGCTAATAAAAAAAGCTTCATAGTAGCTTTTTTTCGTCTAATTCTGCAGCCGAGGGATAAAGAGTGGAAATGTGGTTGTAGGTGAGCATACGGTGTGGCTCCTCACACTGTGCACGATGAAAGGACACTTTTTTGTAGGTGATGTCCATATGTTTTCCTGATGCTTCAAACTTTTCTTGATTTCTTGTGTTAAAAGTTATTTTGTATAATATTAGATTTTCTGCATTCTGTGTAGCAGTAAAGATAGATTAAAATTATTGGGTTAGTAATCTGTCGCCTGTGTAACCTGGAGAGATGAATGCAAGCTGTTTTTATTGCATCCATACACACGACTTCCATTATTTCTGTCACGGTAATTTCAGTTGTAAGACAACATATTTTTTATTAGTGGGCATTTTTTGTGTGTTATTTGTGTTTCACAGTCAGATTAAGCTCTTATTAAACCCCCAAACAATGTAACCTCCTTTTTGGGTGTACCTAATCATTCAGCTAACTGGATAAACTGCTCCAGACATAATGAAGGAGGCCAGCAAAGATATTAAAGGCAAATGCAAAAGTTGCAATGCAATTGTCCCTTAAAATGTTGCCATATCTGGAAAAGATTTATGACAGGAGCTCAAAAACACAGCTCAAACAACTCGAGATGTAGGTCTATAAAGCAATAATGAAGTCTAATATAATATATTGGACCAATAAATGTTATAAATATACCAAAGTCAAAGAGAGAACATTTGCAGTCAACACAGCTGGTCTCTTATATTATTCATAGATTTACTTAATATATCAATATCACCAATGTCAGAATATGACACATGATTTTTGGCTCTGCTATGCTTCTCCACTGATCCCTTACTTGGCTCACATTTTCTGTTAGTCTTTGGATGCTGTGTGCTCTAAGCCATCATAAATGATGACCCAAGCAATCAGAATATATATTTTTTTCAACACCATTAAGTCCAAAGAACACACCAGACAGGTCAGGGATAAAGTTATTGAGAAATTTAAAGCAGGCTTAGGCTACAAAAAGATTTCCCAAGCCTTGAACATCCTACGGAGCACTGTTCAAGCGATCATTCAGAAATGGAAGGAGTATGGCACAACTGTAAACCTACCAAGACAAGGCCGTCCACCTAAACTCACAGGCCGAACAAGGAGAGCGCTGATCAGAAATGCAGCCAAGAGGCCCATGGTGACTCTGGACGAGCTGCAGAGATCTACAGCTCAGGTGGGGGAATCTGTCCACAGGACAACTATTAGTCGTGCACTGCACAACGTTGGCCTTTATGGAAGAGTGGCAAGAAGAAAGCCATTGTTAACAGAAAACCATAAGAAGTCCCGTTTGCAGTTTGCCACAAGCCATGTGGGGGACACAGCAAACATGTGGAAGAAGCTGCTCTGGTCAGATGAGACCAAAATGGAACTTTTTGGCCAAAATGCAAAACGCTATGTGTGGCAGAAAACTAACACTGTACATCACTCTGAACACACCATCCCCACTGTCAGATATGGTGGTGGCAGCATCATGCTCTGAGGGTGCTTCTCTTCAGCAGGGACAGGGAAGCTGGTCAGAGTTGATGGGAAGATGGATGGAGCCAAATACAGGGCAATCTTGGAAGAAAACCTCTTGGAGTCTGCAAAAGACTTGAGACTGGGGCGGCGGTTCACCTTCCAGCAGGACAACGACCCTAAACATAAAGCGAGGGCAACAATGGAGTGGTTTAAAACAAAACATATCCATGTGTTAGACTGGCCCAGTCAAAGTCCAGATCTAAATCCAATCAAGAATCTGTGGCAAGATCTGAAAACTGCTGTTCACAAAGGCTGTCCATCTAATCTGACTGAGCTGGAGCTGTTTTGCAAAGAAGAATGGGCAAAGATTTCAGTCTGTAGATGTGCAAAGTTGGTAGAGACAGACCCTAAAAGACTGGCAGCTGTAACTGCAGCAAAAGCTGGTTCTACAAAGTATTGACTCAGGGGCTGAATAATTACTGAATAATAATTTCAGTTATTTATTTGTAAAACATGTTTGGAATCATGTATGATTTTCGTTCCACTTCTCACGTGTGCACCACTTTGTGTTGGAATTCCAATAAAATAGATTCATGTTTGTGGCTGTAATGAGACAAAATGTGGGAAAGTTCAAATACTTTTGCGAGCCACTGTATATATAATTCTTACATGTCAAAAACACATCCTGTAGGCTTAAAACAAAATCCAACACTAGCTCTGAACGGGTAGCCAGTGACATGGTGGATGTTAAGACGTTAAAGCTTTTTTTTAATATCCTTTATTTAAAAGTAAAAATTTTCACTGAGTTTAAAATTTATTTTCCAAGAGAGACCTCGCCAAAATGTGTCCAAACATGTGTAATATGTGGTGAGAATGAGTTATGGCTTTATGTATGGTGGGGAAATGAACAAGCCATCACTACTGCATTCACTTTCTAACTCTGTCTATAGAAGTCATACATTTCTGCTCTTACTAACACGATGTGTGTGAGCGCCTCCTGACTGCTCACAGGTAAAACATTCCAGAGTTACGACAGGTCAAAACAGGAAGAGCTGCCTCACAACATGTTTTCACTAATAAACTGATTAGTATTAGTTAATCTAAGCTTTCAGCAGCTTCATTAGCAGAATCCTAATCATGTCAGTGGGAGATGAGCACTGCAAACCCTTAAGCTCAAAAGTCCAACTTCGAGTGAAAGCCTCCACTCCTTCAAAGTGTCTCTGTTAGCTATAAGAAGATCCTGATCGATGTATAGAGCGGCCTTCGCCGCTACAGAGCTTTAGAGGGGATTGTGTTGGTTAGAGATTGTGGGGAAACAGTTCCTGGCCCATGCCTCTTTGTGACAGAGCTATTGAGCTGTTAAATAGGGAGAATTGATTCTGGTGTGTGACTGCGATGGCTCATGAGAGGCTCCTTCCAGCAGGGAGCAAATGATCAGTGTGCGGGAGGGAAGGTGGGGTCCATGGTAGCCTCGGGAGAGCAAGAGAAACAGTACAAAGATGAGAAACATGACTGCAAATGACTGCCCTGGAGGTGTAGCTGTGTGGAATGCAGAGACGACTGTAATCATGCTGCTTGTCTCTTGCAGACAACGGTGGCTGCAGTCAACAGTGTAAGGCCGTGGCAGGCCGGGCTCGCTGCTCCTGCTTCCCGGGGTTCTCACTGATGACAGATGGATGGATGTGTGAAGGTAAGGGCCGCCGTGCTTTCTTGTCACATTACCATTGGCAGTAATTGGAGTGGTTCACAAAGCTCATATGTATCCCTTAAGCTGTCTCCCTCAAGCCTGGTTACCACAAGGTAACAAGCAACCTAACAGCAACAACAAACCCAGTGAATGCATAAAGGAACAAATACATGCAGGCCGGATGACAGAGCTGCAGTGAAATGAAGTGTCTGTCCATAGGTCGGGGCACTTTTCAATTGGATTCAGTCACTCATGAAGGTCTCGTGATGCTAAACAATGCATCAGCTGATTGGGCTCCCAATGTTAGGTGGTGGAAACTGTCGCCTCAAGCATGATTCAACCATAGCCAATTACTCTGTGGGAGCAGTTGTTGCAATATCACACACTACACACAGCATCTGTGTATGTACTCAGTACCTTTCTTTCAGCATGTTTGTGTGGTAGCTCGGGACACTGGTAGGAGGCTTTAGGTGCGAAATCACTAAAATTAACAAAGTGTGTGCTGGAAGTGCTGAGTCTGTTACCAGACAGGATAACACTCAAGATGAACAAGTACTACATTAAAGGAAGTGTTTTCCCTCCTATCATTTCCTTCAGTGAGCAAAGTGAGCACTTTCTTTCCCTAAAGTGCTCCCACATGTGGACTTGTGGGTGGGCAACATTTAGTGCAGAGTGGAATGAAACAAAGCAAATACCATGACAGGTCATGATTGCGAGGGGGTGCTGAGGATTTGAAAGACTGTGAAGTAAACTCTGGAGTACTTGCTGTTGATGCTTGGTGGGTGGGTAGGTGTGTAAAATGAACAAAAATATATTGTGCTGGAATGAAGTGCAAAATAAAGTATATGCTAGTTTTGAATTTAATGCAAGCAAAACATTTCATAAAGGGGCTGAACTTATTTTTGGAGGTTATGGTCTCCAGGCTTTGTGGGCTAAAACTGGAGGGACCACCTGATTGGTTTCAGCCCACAGTTCAAATATACATATGGTACGGGGATTGCACATTAGTGCACATGTCATGAGTTAGTTGCACATCTGTGAAGGAAACTTTAGTGCATAAATGTGTTCAGGTTTTGAAGCAACATATGCCTCCATCTTTTTCAGGGCCATAGGAAAGGACTTGCTTATTTGTGCAAGACAATGTCAAACCACCGTTTGCAACTATTAGAAGACTGCTGACATTAAAAAAGGAGGAACAGCTGAAATCTGTTATGAAGCAAAAGCACTGTTTTTAAAGAAGAGGTGATGCAACACAGAGGGTTTCATATGCTCTATCATTTTAATGGAATATAGACTTTAAATGATTTGCACATGATCCTGAGTGTTTTTGAAATGAGGGTGCATCAGACTGTGAAAGTATTAACACCTGGGATCATTTGCACTTTTCTGTAATTTGTTTAGCAAATGGAAGCACTTCCATCAGAAAACCTGCGAGTCGTCCCTTATTGAGACTGTTATATTTTAATTTGCAGGTTTACAGGGTAAATACAGCTGCTTTTCGTGATCTCGCTTTCAGCTGCATATGAATGTGAATAACTGGTAATATTTTAGCACACAGTTCTTCCCATGGAGATGTTTTTTTTTAAGAAAAGACTGTTTTTAAGAGAAGGTTTTATGCACAACTTGAATGATACATGTGGTTCAGACAAATGAACATCCCAGGGGCGTACACCCAAATGCACACACAGTTGGCTCCAGTGCATGTGGCTGACACCTTCACCCTTTTCTGAACTGGGACTAAACAAACCATTGCGGGCAGGACTGGATTTGTTTTGCATTCCTTCGAGTGTTTTGTGGAGATCGAAAGCTTACAGAGTTATTACTTGAATGATAACTATGGATGACATCCTCCACCATGTTATCATCTCTGTGGTTGCATTGCTGCCATAATCTGGACACTTACATGGTCAGGATTGTCTTTGTGGAAGATGACACTGATTGACCACGATGTCTTCTGAATCACAGTCCAATCTAGGCTAAAGTAATCTCTAATCTGACTCTAATATCATCATCCCATACAGACGTTCCTGGTGTTTCTCAAGGTTTAGGCAATATTTTAGTGTTTTTCTCAGACAATCAAGTCATTCAGTTTATGCCTGGAAAGGAATGTAAATGAAATTTACTTCAGTTTTATTTACATAGCACTGGTTTACAACCCCTGTTACCTGAAGGGGCTTTATACTGAAAGGTAAAGACCATACAATACCTCAACAAACAGATGACCCCCTATGAGAATGCACTTGAAAACAGTGGGATGGTAAAATTCCCTTTTAACAGCAAGAAACCTCTGGTGACTGGATGGGTCGAGGTGAAACTTTCTATTTTATAATTATAGAACAATTTAAGCAATGAGCTACCAGAGCCCCAAGAGTCCTGCTGACATATGTCTTTCATTTACTAGAGCAGCATTAGAAAAACTGAGGCGTACTGTTTCAGTCCTTTTTCATATATTAACATATTTCAGTAAAGACGAGTTTCACTGCTCTGACCCACTAACATCGACAACACTGAATCAAAATTATTGGCTTTATTTTCTGTCAGTGATCTTTTGGCTCATCAATTTATCATTTTCAGTGTCTGTACACAAAAACCTGGAAACTAAAGTTGCATCTGTGCAAATTGTAAAAGCCTGAAAAAAATACCCCAATAACAGGTACACACCTGAATGCATCTGTTCCACTCTGTGTGGTTTAGCTGCCTTCATTTATCCGCTGTCACAGCCGACAGTGGAATCTGCAACTTTAACCTCCACGTTTAAAACTAGTTCGGCAAATAAGCCAAGGCTGACTTCATTCACTGCAGCTTGACCTTAAAAAAATAAAAAATAAATAAATACTTCATTGTCTGCTGGGTCAAGTGTGTAGGAAAAACTGTGTGTGTGTTTTCATCTGTGGTGCCTTTCGGACATCTCCCTGTGCTCGCTCTTGATGGAATTCCTTTCAAACTGCTGTCTCCCTTGTCCATTCAACTAAGCATTTGTATTTCTCAAAAATAAGTTGTTTCCACCTTGTACTGGATCGTTTCACTGTGTAATGAGGCTGTCTCCACGGGGCAAGTCAGCAGAGGTGTAGGGACATTGAAGCATTAGGCCCGATTTCCTTTGCTTTTTCGGATTTGAATGACAAACTGGAAATAACGTTGGCCACCAGAGCGCTGTGGTGGAAGGAGACTTTCTGCACCACTGGCAATACGCAAACTTTGGAAACAGTCCTGTCTAACCCTGTGCTTGAAGGCCAGCAGCGCCCAGAGGAAGGGGTGGTCTATGAGCTCAGGAGGATTTTGCCCCTGGAAATATCCCTCCCTACAATGTTCATAACAGATGTCTCTCAGTTGAGGAAGAAATGGAGACGTTTGCAAAGATAGCTCGCAAACAAGAATTTGTCACCACTGCGCTGCTCAAGAAGGGAAAACTGTTAATTTTATTTAGACAAATGCATTTGCTGCAGCTCCACAGGGGGCTCATATAATACCATAAAGTACGCTCTGAGCTGTGAGAGGTGATGAGGTGCAGTTTTATGAGGTTAACAGAAAAAAAGCTGCAGGATGTGACAAAGCCAGGTACACGCTGAAAACTTCAGATCTGTGTTTTTACTCCTGCCTGTGGGATGGTGTTGTAAGGCACACAGTTTATTCAAATTCCCCACGGCAAAAACTTTGAAAGTCGACAAAGACTTTTCAAAAAGGGATTGCTGGCACTCAAACACACACACGGGGAGCACAGGAGAATATGTTCCCTCTTGTTCCAGATTTTTGTTTTCTCCAGCATATTTTGTACAACACCTTTTTTGTCTGGTTCCCTGTGGAATGCACCATATTTTGGGGTGATCTTCAAATGTGGATGGCTGCCACACACAAACAAACACACATACACACACACAATAATCCCAGCGTTACCCTATCAGTGCATCCAACTAATCGGCCTCGCATGTGATGCGTGATAAGGGAATGCAGCCGTTTGATAAAGACGAGCCACGACAGAGCGGCGATCCACCGTCTCAGCACAAGGCCACCGCTGTCATAAATCAACAGCGCCTGTTTACTGGCTGCTGCACAGTTTGACTGATAAAGATTTAAAGGCTCTCAACTGTTTTTTCATTTCACACAAACACGCTTAACAAGCAAAATATCATGTAGCTTTTGCCCAGACCTGTTATTTTCAGTTTGACTTCTTCAAAGTCAAATATTACAAAGGAACAAACAAAACTCAACTTGGTCATCTATTGGCCACATGCTGCAGTAGATAGACACATTTTTAAAGGTTATCTTTCACGTAAAGCTTGTTTATTCCAGGTGTTCCAGTTTGAAGACATTTAAATTATTACCTCTAAAAAGAGGTGGATGTTAACTGAACCCTGACCTTAACCTTAAACCTTTAAAGGTAGCTGATGAGCTGGTGGATGTTAACCCTGTGAGGTCATGAGTGGTGATAACCTCAGCTGTAGCCCTAAAGGCTGGAGAAAGGACAAACAGCCTTTTTTGGGGGGGGAATTGAAATTTTCATCTTGCGTGTTAGTTACACAAACAATTTTCTTTGTTTTTTGCCCAAACTTGGGAGAACAATTTAAAAAGAAGAAACATTACATATGTAGATTGCACAGCATTAGAATGAGTGCCATCCAGTGATAACTGGGAATTTAGGGGGTTAAGAGACCGATAGATTAATAAAGTTCTTATAATGAGGTTGTCTGGGGTGGTGGGAGGATAAAATTAAATTATAGGATAATAATGTGTTAGATTTATGACATACCTACCTACACTGCACCGTGATGGCCACCTCCCTACAAAAGTAACAGCAGGAATACAGCTGAGTTAATAGATTATTGGTTCATTTAGGTTTATAAAGTTTATAAAGATTGCTATTTTTTGCAGTTAGTGTCTGCCTAGCACACATGGATATCACCAAATGCTCCATTTCCTTCCCTGAGATGCTGAGCTAGGCGTTTACTGCAGCTGCCTTCATTTTCTGCTTGGTTGTGGGTCTCTTTGCATTAAATTTTTTCTTAAGTACCTGAAAAGCATGCTCTGTTGGGTTGAGAAAAGATGAATGACTTGGCCACTGATTAATATCCAGATTATTTGCCCTGAAAACAATCTTGCTTTTGCAGAACGCTTTGGCTCATTATCCATTTGGACTGTGAAGGAATTTGCAATTAATTTAGCAACATTTGGCTGAATCTGAGCACAGTGCACACCTGTACACCGAAAAATTCAGCTTACTACTTCTATCATCATCATAATCAAGAAACACCAGACCCACACCATAACATTGCCTTCACCATGTTTGACAGATGATGTGGTATTCTTCAAGCTAAGGCCTGTTTCTCTCCGTCTACATACTTTTCTCTTCCAATTATTCTGGTAGAAGAGCCTCTGTTTGTTGTTTTTGAAGTATTAATGAGCTCAGCTGTACATTTCACTGCAACTCTTGGTTTTTAGCTGGAGCACTGAATGACTTTCATGCCTGAGGCTTCCCAGCTAGATGGTTTTCATGTAAGCAAAAGCAAAAATTTGTAATTTCCTGTTCTGCCACAAATTCTTACGCATAAGAGAGACTTTTCATTTGAAGTTTTGCTGCTGTCCATCTGTTGCCAACTCACTGAGCTCGATCTCTGTGACGCTCGGAGAGCCTGAGCACGGGGGCAAAATTATGCACGGGACCCGTCCATCAGCAAGCTCACCTCCACATCATATTCTTGCACCCCCTGTTATCTTCCCTCCCTCTGTCTCACACACAGTCACCGTTGTCTTTTTCTGCAGATGTGGATGAGTGCGTGACTGGTGCCCACAGTTGCAAGCCCAGCCAGCGCTGTGTGAACACAGTGGGTTCATTTGTGTGCGAGCTGCAGGTCACTTGTCCTGCTGGTTACCAGCTGCGGAACAGTCTTTGCGAGGGTGAGTTCATTGATCCTGATGTGTTTCATTAAACCAATTTACCCAGCAGTCATTTCCAGAGCCTCTGAAATAGCTGGTGGAAATTATGTCTTCTTCAATATAATATGCAGGATTTTTTTTTATTTTCAGGATGATTTGGTTTTGTAAAAACAAAAGCAAGGACAGTGATATAAAAGCAAAATCACCTGACCCAGCTGTCTTAACTAATTATAGACCAATCTCAATCTTCTTTTTATGAATGAGTAATTCAAGATCATCTGCAGAGGAATTGGTTTGTTTGAAGAGTTTCACAGTTCAGAATTCATCATAGTGCAGAAACAGCACCAGTGAAGGCTACAAATGCTCTTCTTATGGTCTCTGATCACTTTGTATGTGATAACTATATTTTACTACAGAGATACGACCTCTCTGTATTAAAGGTATTAAAGGTACGGCACTGCAGTCTGTTTAATAGACTCCAATTTGTTCATGTAAATGGGGAGTCTTCCTCTCACGCTAAGGTTAATCACGGAATTCCACAGGGTTCAATGTTGAGAGCAATATTTACATTATACATGCTTCCCTTAGGCAGTATTATTGGAAGGCATACATTTTCAGTGCCATTCAGATGACCTCTAATTTCCTGCTTCTAAATTCAGATAAAACTGAGATTGTTGTACTCAGCCACGCAATCAGGTGCCATCTTAAAGACCTCATAGTATCATATCACACCAATGCAGCACGTTGCTCTCAGACAGCTGGTTTACTTGTGGTTCCTGGGGTATTTTAAAAGTAGAATGGGCAGGGCCTGCAGCTTTCGGACCCCTCTTCTGTAGAATTAGTTCCTAGCTTGCATTTGGGAGTCAGACAAGATTAAGTTTACAGTAAAACTTTCCTTTGGAATAAAGTCTACAATTAGAGCTGGCTCCGATGATCCGGAACCAGCCCTTAGTTCTGCTGCAATAGGCCCAGGCTGCTGAGGGCTTGATGCACTCAGCATCTCTCATTTCTTTTCACTTAGCAGCTACACATCAAGAATACAGCAAGTGCTGTAGCCATTTACAGCACGAACAACAAAAAGCAAGGGAGTTTTACTAAAGAAAATACTTTGTTTAAACTAGCATTGGTGAGCCATATTTCTTATAGTTTAATGTAGTTATTGTGAAGCTGTAGAAATTTCAGCATCAATGTCATATATTTAATAAAGGCTTGTGTACAGAGGCTGACAAAAACTGGGAGTCAGCTTCATTTAAACATTAAATTATGAGACACTAAAAATTAAAATTAGACAAAGAGAAAGTTACAGGAATCTAATTACAGATGTGAAGAAAATAATTTAAAATCTTTTGACATTTTGAATATTAACGATACTCCATTTAAACATTTCATCGAACACATATTGATGTGTGTCAAGGTATAGCTGCTGTCTTCTTATTGTGAGATTTCCTCTGGTGTAATTCCACATCTTGGCACTTACCTTTGGCTGGGGTTTGTGTTTGTGTTGGAGTGTGGGACTCACTGTTGCCACTTTTTCAGAAATTTTAAGAGGGTCCAGAAACAAGAAGCAAGCCCAGCATGCTGGCTCAAACTGAGGCAGCATATTATTGATTCACACACAAGCCATTCTGGTCCTATTGTTTGTCACCTCCTCCTCTCTACTGATCTTTTTAGCGGCATTACTGAAAACACATATTATTGGAAATCCTTTAGGGGTCATAAATCCATGAATACAAGACTGCAGTGTACTGTAGTGCATCATTATTAATGCAATAGGTGCTGCTGTTGTTGTACTGTCCTAGATCCTTGTTTCCTCACTTATTTAGATCAAATTAACACTAGTGATGCAGAAATATGCAAAAATCATTTTCACTGCAACATTCCTGCCATACTTTGTAAACTGCATCTTAAAGGAGACTAAATACATTCACTGAGTATTAGTCACATTGGTATGCAGCATATACTCACAGACAGTGTGCAAGCCTGCATCAACCAAAATAATTACAAGATATACACAAGACTGACGGTAGCATTATGTTGTATTTTATGTATTCTGTGTTGTGTATGTTGGACAACAGCCTGTCTAAACCGAATAATACCAAACCCCTAATTTGGCTGTTGTTTTTATTGTCCTTCATTAGCTCGTATAGCGTTAGCTTGCTAGCTCTAGATTAACAATGCTCTGGGGTTTTGGTGATAGTTATTTCATTAGCTAATGCAATAATTTGAAAATGGCCAGATTATTTATTAGACTGTTTGGGTATCATATGATCCATGTCTTGCAAATGGTCTATGTCAGCACAATAGCGAGCGCTAACATAAGCCAGAATAAATACAGTCCTGGGTGGATTTAATCCCAACCGAACTGCCCCTCTGTGACTCAAGTGCTTGCATACCTTTAAAACTTTTGACCTTACCTACGTGTCAACTTAAAGGGTTGTTCTGGTATGTTAATAGGTAAATATTTCATATCAAGGATTTGTTCAAACAACATGACAACATCTTTGACTACTTTTAATACAAAAACAATTACCCAAAGTCACCTAATTTAGGCTCACTCAGCAAATCGTCATAAAGACAGGAAGTTCATGTTTCCTTGGCCCAAACAGTAAAGTGTGGGTTTAAGCAGATACCAAGGTTCAATATGTTACAAGATAATCAACCAAAGAGCAGGATTGGTGGTGCTGCACTTTGAAGCTCATGTGACTCGTATCACAGAGGACTAATCAGTACAAGCATAACATGAAGGTAGTATCTAGTCAACCATCCAGCAGGCAAAAAAAGTAATTAGTTATATGAAAGCAGTGACAGAATGTTGGAAGAGTATCCCTCTGATATTAACAACAGAGAAAAGTCAAATTAAGACCTGCTCAGAGGACCCAGGATAAAATGAACTACTTGCGGCATGAAAAAAAGGAAAAAACTCTCATATTGCTCATGAGATTCAATAACTGTCATTTAAGTTCTGTTCAACTTCTGTTAATTGCACAGTCGAATCAAGCGATGTTTTCATTGAATTCTTCCCTCCAGTTAAACACTGACAGAGTCAAAGTGTGTAAATGTTCTGTGCTTGAGTCACAGTGCCCCCTGCTGTACTACTAACAGCCGGAGAGCTCGAGCTAAATTTACAGAGCCTCTTGTAACAGAATAATGCATTGAGAGATTGCTTTGTGCAGATAAACTAATGCAAATCTATTCTTTCTTTACAGACATTGATGAGTGCACGATGAGAACTCATAACTGTGGCATGGGCCTTGTGTGTGAGAATACAGTGGGCTCTTTCCTGTGTAATCCCAAACAGAAGTGCATCAGTGGCTTCACACAGGACTCTCATGGCAACTGTATTGGTAAGAGACTGCCCATACTCTCCAGGCTGGGTAGCATTACATCCTAACTCAGGACCAGTAAACAGCTGATAGAGTTGGTCCTATTCTTTGTAAGGACAAATCTTAAGCAAAATGAGCCTCTTTAGCAGAGCCATCCATCAAACTTACTCTGCATTGTGCCTGTGTCTGTGTGTTTTCCCATGCTGCAGTACTACTCGGACTCTTGATATTTAACTGTCTTTTAACCAGGCTTTAACTATCTTGATATTTCTCAAGAGTTTCAAACTACAAGATTTTAAATCAAGTGTCTTTTCTTCATTTTTGCATTACAGTTATTGTGTTATGTAAAGCTTTCTGAGTGTTCCAAATAGGTGAAAGGGGGGTTAAAAGGTTAACCAAAGTAAGAACATACACCTAACCTCCGATGGCGTTGCTGGTGACTGATATCAAGAGATTGCTAACATGGGTCTTTTGGGGCAGTGATTATGCACAACAATACGTTTGATCAGTCTATGTATAGTAAAGTCATCTTTCTGACACAGTTTACACACATGATAAGACACAGTGGTCCATGAGTGGTAAAAGCTCTTACCTCTGCCGAGCACTTTATGCAATTAGCTCACTTCTGTATCTGTTTGGTAGGAAGGCTACCCAAAAACTTATGGATTTGCATTTACTTCTTAATTCTTGATTCTTGTGAGAGTAATGTAACAGAAGTGACATATTCTGGAGTTAGCATTAGGGTTGGTGAAAGCGCTGATGATGACTTAGCCCTCAGAGCATTAAGCTGAGCTCACCACTGGATTCAGGAATTTTTTTTAAAGGATTCTTTATCATAGCAAGATGTCACGCTGTACCTGTGAAAAAGTATTTGACAAGACTTCAGATTTTCTCTTGTTCCTGAGCTCACTTCAACACAAATCACTGTACTAACACAAAGATTAAACAGAATGTAATCCAATTTTCTTTGGATTACTTGCACTTTTCTCAGTACCGTGCAGGGCAGCATCACTGCAAAATGAGCGAAACATAATATTCACCTCTGGGTGCTCCTGATGTCATAAAACTGCCCCGTGTACCTCGGCTGATCTACAGCCAAAGCAGAGCAAGTAATCATCAGTGGTAATGTCTCCCTGCAGATGACTGCACATACATCACAGATCTGTCTGAGGGTGGGAGGATTTTCTCTGTATGTATTATTGTAGGGTCTACCTTACAATACAAAGCACCTTGAGAAGACTGTTGGTGTGATTTGATGCTGTATAAATAAAATTGAATTGAAGTAATCTTAAGCCTATCAGGATTGAGCCTCTGCGCAGTCACAGCTTCATTCTTGATATTTTTGACTCTGCAGATATAAACGAGTGCAGCAGCCTGACTGAGCCCTGCAGTTCAGGCTTTAACTGTATCAATACCGTTGGCTCCTACACGTGCCAGAAGAAGATTGTGATGTGTAGCCATGGTTACCACGCCAGCCCTGATGGAGCCAAGTGTGTTGGTGAGGTTTAGCACAACATGCACCACTCACACAGGACGATGGTGTTGTGGAAAGGTGTGAATGAAAGCACTGATGGCCCTGTTGTTGACCGAGACACAGGTTCAATCGATTAGATACAACCAGGAAAAATGCAAGAGTGAATATTATTTATAATCACTTCTATTCTTTCAGTTAAAGGTCATCGTACAGTTGTGGCACAAGAGTTTTTCTAAAAGACCATGCATCGATGCTCTCACTCAGTTGCTGCTTTGGTACTCAAAACTGCTCAAAAAGACAGACTTAAAATGAGAACAACTAAATCTTGTTCAGCTTACATGCAGTTCTTAAATGGTGTCAAATTATGCTTCATTTAATTGTATTCTTATAAATGACAATGCAAGTACTGAGTGATTGTTTGATCAAGATGTTGATGAGCAAGAGGAAATGTCGCCGCCAAGAGTCACAAAGGGAGTGCTGTATCAGAAACCTCCTTGTGACTTTACTTTGGTCGCAAGCAGATTGCAGTCGTTGCCTGTGCTGTATGCTGATGACGCCGACTTGTCTGCAAACATGTGCCATTTACTCTACCATAGTAGTGATTCTGTATTGGATAGATCCAGTTTTAGCTCCCATCCCACTGGCCTGCCGTTGTCCCTGCTATTTAAAATCTTGCTTCCTACTCATTCATTTTTCTATCTTCACACCACTCCCCCATATTTTTAAAAGTATTACACACAAATAAGGAAATTGACTAATTAAGCTTTATTGTGCCCATTGTCTGAAATACTCACTGGTTCCCTAAACTAACCCTAAGTGGTCTGTAATTGTTGTTTTTAATAAATTGTTCTCCCAAGAAAATATTTATTCTGATACACACCAACAATTATTTTCCAAAATAATTTAAAAATAAAAATCATTTTAAAAACATAAATAACAAAATAATAATACCCAGAGAGTGAGAACATTGATGCCTGGTCTTTTTGGACTGTAATAAGCCTTAGCTGTGTTTAAGTTATACCCTCTCGGGTGCTCAGTGGGTCACTGTTGAAGTGCTTCATCTTTCTTTCTGCCTGCGTAGACACTGACGAGTGTCAGATGGGGACGCACCGCTGTGGAGTGGGCCAGATCTGTCACAACCTCCCCGGCAGCTACCGCTGCGACTGCCAGACAGGCTACCAGTATAACGCCTTACGCAAAGTCTGCACTGGTACGTATCACTGTGTGACGTCTGCAAGTGAAGATGTTCAGACTGAAGGTTCACTTTATCGAGCACTTTTGAAACCAGAGAAGCTATGGGTGCAAACGTCGGCTCACTGAATCAGAGCTTTTCTGTTATGATGTCAGATTTGACCAAACTGGGTTGGATAACACTTTCTACACTTTCAGCCTATCATTTGTAAAAAATGCTTATTATTTGTGGATTTCAATTCTTGGACGAAACATAAAGCATATTTATTCCTGATATTCTCATAATTCTCATAATTATTAATTGTCAGCAGATTAGACATGCAACCGTCCAGTCTCCAGGCAGATGTCAGCAAGCAGGCTTAAATGTTCTAAAGAGTACGAAAGCAGAACTCAGCTGACATTTTACACACTGTAATTTTACGAGAGCTGTGTGTAAGCAAATCTCAATGAACTGAAGCAACGTTATAAAAAAGAATATGAGAGACTAATAAAGTGATGTAGACAATGATTACTTGAAGTTATTGTTGTTAAAGATGGTTCTACAAGGTACTGAATCACGGCATGTACTTAGTTTTTTACTCACTGTTTCTGCATTTTGCTCCATTTCTTGTTAAATAAATAATGACACGGTAAAATGAACGGGATTTTGAACTACATAACTGAAATTGAATTGATCTGAATTAACTGAACAAATTGTGAAGAATTAGCCAATAATATTTAATATTGAGTGTTTATTTTAAGAAAGTCATATTTAACTGGGTTTTATTTTTCAGGAAATTGGAGCGTATGCTGTAGTTACTTCAGTGTTGACCTAATATGTTATTTTTTTAGTTTTTGTTGTCGTGTATTACAATTGTGTGTATTCCTATTCATCAAAAGTCCCACGCAATAGGTGTTTGGACAAACCTTAAGCTTCTGAGAAGCAGCCAATCAAAAGAAAGCTGGCTTAAAAGAGGGATGGCCTTCAAGGGAAGCTCATCGAGTATGTGTGTTGAGTCCTTGGTGGGCCTCAAGGCTATCTGCTGCCTAATAGCTCCTGTTTTTGTACTGACAGATGTAAATGAGTGCTGGCGCTATTCTGGCAGGCTCTGCGCCCAGAAGTGTGAAAACACCCCAGGCTCCTACCACTGCTCGTGCACAGCTGGCTTCTCCCTCGCATTCGACGGCAAGAACTGCGAAGGTAAGCTAGACAGTTTGTTCCTCTGACATATTGAAAATTTAAATGCCACCTTGTTTAGACAGACAGTCTTATTTTTCATGAAGAACTTAAATCACAGAGGCGAGCCTCCGGGCACAACATCAGCATCAAAAGGCAAAAGTAGTCTTTGCACAGACTTTGGAGATTAAGTATATTGATGAGAAACTGTTTATGTCTCCTTTGTAAGTCACTGTTATCAATAAAGGCTATTTTCCATTGGCATTTAATTTAGTCTCCATCTCTGGGATAAGAGTAATAATAATAGTTTCCTGGTTCAGGTGCTGTCAGTCGTCAGCATGCTGGAGATGTGACTGTGCTTCAGAGAGCAAAGCCGGTCATGATTCACGTTATGTCCAGCTTGTCACAGACGTGACTGAAGGAACTTAATCCAGATGTAAATGTTTCTGTTCCGAAGGTGAAGCTTAGCGTTCATCGAGGTTTATAGATAAACGCTTGCCTGAAGGATATCATTGGGTTTTGATTATCGCTTTTAAGATCGATTTTTTTCAAGTTACTTGTCTTGAACAAAGTGTCTTGGATAAATGACTAGAGCAGCAAAGGTGTTTGGGGAGGCAGCAACATTACAACATATACATACAAATATTTGTTTTTTCTATCTAACTCCTAACATACAGCTTGCATAAATATTTAAACGTTTATGTCCAATTTTATGATTGTATTTTTTTGTTTCTGTGCTCAGATACAAATGAGTGTGACCAAAACCCTTGTAGCCAGGAGTGTGCCAACATCTATGGCTCATATCAATGCTATTGTCGCCCAGGCTACTACCTGAAAGATGATGGGCACACCTGTGAAGGTATTTTCTTCCAAGGTTGCCAGTGTGGTAGAAACACTTCAGAGAGATCGATGGAGACCTCAGTCCAGCATACTGCTCTATTCCTACAGTTTATGTGATTTACACTCAACACATTTAGACACATCTAATTAGATACATGTGTGAAATTTAACAAATAGTTGCCCACAAACACTTGTGATTTACTCAGAGAGTTGTGAACCTCAGCTGCATTTACTGAAGTGTTTCTATTATCCAAAACCATACACAGACTGCACTTACATATATAATACACTATAGCTGCATTATAGTGGTTTACACAGTTGCTGGTTCAACTCCTGCTGAAGACACACGTCCTTTTTGGGGTTGTGTCAGGAAAGCCAACAACAGAAAAACATGCTTCAAATGATGAATACATAGAACACCTTTAAAATTAGACTGTCGTTCTCTTGCTGTTAGTTTCACAGTAGAGAAATCGGATGAGTGATGTATGAAATCAGACAGGACAATCAATACCAAAATAACCTACCCAGGAACGGTTTTCTATAAAACAGAGGTAAATGTGTTGGTATAAATTTCCCATAAAAGGGGCTGATGTTCCAGCTGCAGAGAACTTCTCCTGATGCCAAGTTGTAGTTGATGTTCCACATAAGATACACACAATGCTCGAGATAAAGCTGAAAAGCCCGACTGCTTTTGAACCTTTCTTTCCTCACAGTTTAATCACAGTGACGAGATGTGCATGTGTGTGTTTTACACAGATATTGACGAGTGCTCCCAGAGCATCGGGAACCTCTGTGCCTTCCAGTGTGTTAACACTGCAGGCAGCTATCAGTGTGCCTGTCCACCTCATGGATATGTCATGGCTGCCAACGGACGCACCTGCAAAGGTGAGGCTGATATATACAGTAATCGTCTTCTTGGACCTGATGCAGGTTACATTTTTGTACTGTTTGACTGGAGCATTGAAAACCTTTCTGTCAGTGCTGTTATATGCATGTAGTAACTACATTAATAGATATAGAAAAAAGTCAAAGAAATCTTGTTAAAAATGCAGTGGGTACACTTAGTGTGACAGGCTGTTAAAGAATAGATTGAGCAAATTGCAGCATCCATCCATCCATTCTCTTCTACTTACCCACAGTGCGAGAGGCGGGGTACACCCTGGACAGGTCACCTGTCTGTCGCAGGGCTAACACATAGAAATTGCCAACCATTCACACTCACATTCACACCTATGAGTTTCCAATCAACCTAACCCCACTAACTGCATGTCTTTGGACTGTGGGAGGAAGCTGGAGTACCTGAAGAGAACCCACGCAAACATGGGGAGAACGTGCAAGCTCCAGAAAAGCCCGGCTAGTTGGTGAAATCAAACTCTTCTCAGTGCTAACCACCGCGCCACCGTGCTGCTCTACGCAAACAGCAGCACACTAAATCTGAATCTGGGAGAGAACATTTACTGCTCTACCTATGCATACCTATGGGTTTAATGAGTTTCTCCCTTTTCTACCCAATTTTCACTTAACTTATTAATCCTTAAATTCAAACTGCACTACTGTATAACTTTTGCTCATGTTGTATAGCCCTTATTAACTGATATTGTTTGACAAGTGTAACAGTGGTTCAATTTGGTGCTAGAGATTTATGGAAATTTCCTTTCTTGCCAAGTTAATGGATTTTTTGTTACTCTTGTGGAATTTTGACAGCAAACCTAACTCAGAGTTTTCCCACTTTATGATTACATACACAGTGCCAAGAGGATGCAAATACAGGCATCCCTGTATTTGCATCCCAATCATCATCAATGACAGATGACAACAATGTTTTATGTCATAAACATGTTTAGTCTCTGCTTAGATCAGATGCATTTCTCACTGCATTGTTTTCATTGTGTATAACAACCAAATCTATTCTATGATTGGTTTTAGTCATTGTAGTCTAAACACCGTATGCTCAACATCACCGTGCTGCAACTGGCTGAAGTCGACTGAGGTTGAGCTGTTGATGCAGATTTGCAACTGTGATCATTTTTGGTGGTAATGGGACTGGACAGGGTGCTCCAGCCTGCACTGGTACCAACACCCAGCCATGCGGCTGTTCCAGTAGGACACCCACACAGTTTCAGAGTAGTGCAGGTCATTCTGAATAATGAGTATATCCAGACACGTTGCATTTAGACTGTGTCTGTCTCCTATTCTTGGAGTTGATCATCAGTTGCATCATTCAGATTGGGTCACAAAAGTCTATCATATCAAAATGATGATATTTATTAGATTTATTGTTGGCTCTTTTTCCAGATATTGATGAGTGCACAACTGGCACCCACAACTGCTCCACTGGGCAGACCTGCTACAACCTTCAGGGAGGCTTCAGGTGTCTCTCCTTTGATTGCCCTCAACACTACAAGAAAGTGTCAAACACGTGAGTCAGATTTATATTTTCTCCCCTGCTAAAGTTTTACGCTTTTGGCTCAGAGTCAGGTTTTTACTACATCAAAGTATGCCGAGGTTAAGGCTCATTAGAACATCAGGGTATTATAAGTTTCCATATTTGAGTTGTCTTTGTAAACAGGTCCAATAAAATTTGTTTTTGCAGTCTCCAGCTGCATTGGCCTATATCTGTGTATACGGTTTCTGTCCAGATCCTCTCAGGCTGTGAAACATTATACATCGATGTGCGTACAGCGCAGTGTTCTGCACAGAAGGGCCTTGTTAGCTGTGAGCTTGTTTAACTGAACATGATTCACATCCGCTGTGTGAAGAAGTCAGATGGCTTTGATCAGCTCGGTGCTTCCCAGAGCCGTCTCTGCAGCTCTCCCTGCTCTACGCTCCACTGAACAGCAACACCACACACACACACTCACACACACACACACACACACTCACTCCCCTGTCAGCCCACAAGAGACGTCTTATCAGTGTTACCTAGAGACACCTTATTACCCTCAGTGTGACATCTCTTGGCTCCCCATGGAGAGACATCTTTCATTCATGAGCAGACTTGGCAGTCACGGACAGACAGCTGAGATTAAAATGTGTCTTGGTCTTCCCGTATTAGGTTCCTAGGCACTCTTGTCTTGATGTGAGTTGTGCAAATATTACGGTGCACTACAACGATAACTCCAGGCTGTAAATCCTGATGTGTGATGGATAAACAGTCACGGAGCTTCAGATTGCACTGTGGGAAAGACCCACAAAGGCTTCTGATTTCCACTGGCATCCACAGTCTTCATCTATGTTATTATGGAATCCTTGCAGCAGGGGGCAGTGATGTGAAAGAGCAGTGCTGCTACATGCTACCTCTTTTCAATAGCACTCCAGTAGCAATGGAAAAATCACATGTGCTTTAAGAAGCAAATGATTTTGCATCACGCTGCAGCTTGGTTCAAAATGTTCAGGGAGTGTAGAGAGGGGAAAGGCACTGCAACAAATGCAGAAGAAGAAAAATGCTGCATAAACACAACGGATGTTGAAAAATAGACAAGGAAAGAAGACGAAAATGCTGCAAAAGCTCTCACAAAACACCCCACACAACAGACGTGTTTTTGAGGTGATGGAACAGCTGCAGATGTGGCAAGCTGACAGTAAACAGCTCATAGCAAACATATATCTACAGTAATATATGAATCATGTAGTTAAAGCACAGTGGGATCCCTCATATGGCTTGTGTCACTTTCCCAGGTGGTCCGTCACGTCCCCAAAAACATGGCAGTTGTCTTCTGTGACATTTGTTTTTTTTCTACTTCCATTGTTTTATTCAAATTTTGCTGTGTTTTATGTGCTTTTATAGTATTTTCATATTTGCTGGTTATTTCTTACATTGATTTTCACCTCTATGGGCCCCCACAGTCTTGAAAGCCCAGAGGCTGCTGTAGCTTACTGACATGGTCTGTGATGATTAACAAGAAACCATCAGTAGAAACGGCATCTCTTCCCTACCCGTCTTATATCCCTTTTCCACCCTTGCACAGATGATGCGTTATCTAGAATTGGTTCTATAGGATCACTTCTATTTATTCGATGCCAGTTCACAAACGTAATGTCAAGACATTTTGTGTGTTGAGTGTTCAGTGAGCAGCACAGTGTCCAAACAATGTTTTGCTTACGTCTTCTCACCATCTTCCCTGGCTCATTTTCAGACGCTGTGAGCGGATCAACTGTCCCGCCAGTTCCTTAGACTGTAAGAACTCTCCCTTGTGGATCACTTACTACCAGCTCACGTATGAGACCAACATCATCATTCCAGCTCAGATCTTCCGAATTGGCCCTAACCCAGCCTACTCTGGAGATCATATTGTCATTAGCATCAGAAAGGGGAATGAAGAGGGATACTTCAGCACACGCAAGCTGAACAGCTTCACAGGTGCCGTCTACCTGCAGAGAAAGGTCCGCGAGCCCAAAGACTTCCTGATAGACGTGGAAATGAAGCTGCTGAGGCAAGGGACGTTCACTTCATTCTTGGCCAAGATTCACGTCTTCATAACACCCAGCACTATGTAATACCAAAGAGACAGACAGAGACTAGACATTTCATATGGTGCTAAACATTTTTGGCGTTTAGATTTTTGTAATGCCTCTAAAGGTTAAAGCATGATCTAGGAATCTTGTAGAATATTGCCAAAGATTGAATTATTCCTATCATGGCAGGCTCTCTGCTATGTTTCCTTGAAAGTAATGTTTCCTGAAAAACCTTGTATTTCTACGTATGTATTTTTCAGCTTCACTCTAGCAAACATAATTTAGCTTTTATACACTCGCACTATTAGTGTCTGTTCAACTGTGTGTATAGACGTTGGCTGGTCTCGGTTATTGGTTTATTCCCTCATTACCCTTTTGGTGATGTTTCGCACCTTTGGCTGGCTTTAAGATACAACTGTAAGATTGTGTTGTTTTTTCCTCTCACTTCACTGATATGTCAGCACAGGAGCTGAGAGATTTTCACATTACAGAGAGGGAGATGCTACAACGGCCTGAAAAGCTGTCATCCGGGAGAATACGGCACACTCAAGCACCAGGATGGTGATGTGGCTGTGGTGACATCACACGATGCATAGCGGCCACTTTTCCATAGATAAGGTCCAAAACTGACAAAATGAATATATGAGAACAAATGGTCTCAGAAGTCTAGGAAGCAGTATAAATCGTTCAATTTCAATCTTTATTTGTGTAGTTTAAAAAATAATCTTTCAATAGTTTTAGATAAAAAAAAAAAATCAAATAAAGGATATTTATTTTGGTATCGTATGCTTATTTCACTTGGTATTTTTTGTGATTTGGCATATTTCACATGTAAATGATAAATGTTAGTGACATATCCACAGAGCTGGGCAACACAAAGGGGAAATGGAGCGTTTCTCCAATTAAAAAAAGAAAGAAGAACGTTTTTCTCCCATCTCATAAAATATACTAAAAGCAAAACTACGTAAATTAATGTCATCAGGGGTTGTTTTTTTTTTCATTATTATTTTGCCCGTTTTGGACCTAATTTTTGATTTGGTCAAGCGTTTGGTGTATATTATTTATGAATATGTGATCTGATCAAATGAGTTCAAAACACACAAAAAAGTAGTGATGATGTCATTCTAGCACTGACAGTATTATTATAGGGGGGGTTACATTTTATTGTTTCATGTTATACTCTTTAGTTTGTAACCAGATGCATCTTTTTTATTTGACTGTGTAATTATCTCAGGGTAAAAGCCACATTCTCTTTTACACACTAGACAATTTCCTGTGTGGTGTGCAGGACTGACTCAGCCTGCTGCGTTAACTGCAGGCTGGCCTCACACAGCATGTACGTTTGTATCTGTAAACTGACTGACGATCAAACCGTTGTCAATAAAAGGTCACAGTGTCAGAGTGCGTTTGTCCACGTCAGTAACACCGTCACACGCTGGGCCGCTGGTTCCTCAGTCAACAGTGAACCCACATCCCCATCTACTGGTGTCAGAAGGTCCCACTATTAATACACTTATAAAGTAATTTAGATATTATGAAGAAAAACAGCTGTGCCGCACACATTAGGCACTTCTTATCTGAAATGTTTTTATCACCTCTTCCGCTGCTCCACAAGGAACATCGTCGTCTGTGTTCCACCCTGTGGTATTCCCACCCGGAAAGTGTGCGCTCCAGCCTATTAATACATTCCAATAGATGACAGTTCAACTGGAAACTAGAGGGTGGGGTCACTGTAAAAATCAAACACCACAGTTTGGCTGATAGGAGGTTTTACTGAATAATAACACTGATATTTTAAGACTGCAGTTACTGGGTGTGAAATCACCCAACATAAAATGTCAGAAGAGCTTTTTATCGAATCCTAGAATAAATTATTCTAAAGGATGATGCCGATCTTTTTTTAACATAATTCAATAAATAAAAATAAAAACTAAACACAGTATATACATGTGTTGTATTTGCAGAAGGTACTGCAAATTCTACTCAAACATAAAAACCTGATCTCTGATCTCTGAGTGTTTGTTTGCTTGTGTTGAATTTTGTCGGTACTATGCAGTAAGAATTCATAGGCTGTGAAAACAAAATGAAGAGGCCCAACATTTCCTCTGAATCCAACTGAAAGTGACTTTATTTTCTATGAGGTCTTTTTAGTCTGACTTACTCTAAAACAACAAAAGGAGCGTTTAGATTTTCTTGGTACTTGAAATACTCTCGATGTGTCTATTATGTTTCTGAGCTCAAGTTAACACGTTTCATAGCAAAGATTCACAGAAATAAAGAGTCACTTCGAATAGTGTATATCAATACACAACAAACCAACTCTTCTTACCTGCTTCCTTTGACATATGCCGTCTTTGTTGCAGTAATGAAGACTGGAGCACCCAGCAGCCCACACAGACGTTTCTCTGTAGCCTCAACACAGTACAGGCTGAAAGCTTTATAAAATATTACAGTCTCGTCAATATTATAGCACATTTAGTGCATTTTATTGGTAACTGTATTCCTACTCCTGCTATTCTGTTGGTCAGCACGTCCTCTGCTGTGCTCTCTCAGCTGTAAGTTTCTGTGGTTAATGCCTGCTTGTCTGTTATTCTTTTACAAATTTCAAAATGAATACACAAGCAAAAATAATGTAGAAGCAGAATTTAGATTAAACCTCCCTGAATATACCCTCCCAAATGAAAGCCTTTAATAGGCCTACGAGCACAGTGAAGAATCAGTGCATCCCTGTGGTTTGTGCGACTAGATGATAGAAAGCTTGTTTAGGAAACTGCTCAGCCAGTAGAGCAGTGATACTGGTGTGCCATGGGTGGCCTCTTTCCTCTCTGCTGAAGCCCGAACACATCCGGCTATTGAGGCGTCGTCCCACACATGTGGGGGTGTGACTTCTGATTATCTGTCTCAACTTCAAAGGGTTATCAAGACAGCTAAAAATATGTGGCCAGGACCCACCTTCTTACTGCAACGTGAGAACAACCAGATCTCCACACATGAAGTTGCGTTTGTGCTGGATGAGTCAACCAAAGTACTTTCACCCATGAGGCTGTGGTTTGTGTGACGTGTGAAACCAAAGGAAAATATCATTTGTAATTGTAGTTTTTCATCGCACTATGGTTTCAATTAGATAAACGTTATAGTTTCCATTAAAACAGACTTTCACAGTGTTAACTGTGCATTAAAAAGCCTTTATGACCTGTGGTTGTGGTAAATCTCTGGAGGCCACTTGCTATCTTTTTCCAGGAGCTGCAGAGCTGTGACATCACAAAAACAGCTTGGTCATTTCAGCGATGGTATATGGGCCTGACTGGTTACGATGCTGGAACATCAGGTCCTTCCAGTGGGATCAGACACAAAGCTGTTAGCAGCAGTTTCTATTTAACGGAGGTTCCCATTAAATCGAGGAAGTGAGCTGGAGATCAAACTTATTTCCAGTCATGGTTTGTAACACTAGCCAGTAGGTACTCACCGATCCTTAACGGAGGTAACTCAGCTATTTGGTCCCAGCTTTGATCTCGTCAAAGGGTTAGGAGCTAAATTTCTTCAAAGTGAGCCACAACACAGCAAAAAAGGCTGTTTGTTCAGTATTCAACTGTGTCTACTGGATTTATGTTTAGATGTGTTTGCTGCCTTTTCTGTGACTTCTCCATTCGGCTGCAGCTTTTAAATATTATTCTGTTACATTACTGTATAAAAAGATGAGGTTTCTGTATTTCCAGAAAGCACACTTCCTCTGCTTCATCCTCTTTACATCTCAATGAAAGATCAAAGTCAGTGAGCTGGCCTATCACTGGTCAGCTTCTGAAACACTCTCTGATGTGCTTTTTTTCATCTTTTAGTGATGTGCTGCTCTACAGGTGGTTTCAATAAAAGTGAACATTGATATTCCAATATAAAGTCCTCTTTATTGAAATTAGGCAAATAAACTTCTATATTTTCTATAAATATATAAAAAATATTTATTTAAAAATAAATCAAACAAAAAGTGGCAGAGCATCACTCTACACCTCTGGCTCCAACACTTCAGCCAGGTGGAGCTCCAGTGGTGTGGAGGATCTTTACTTACTTACTAATACCACCTATATGAATATTGTTGCGGACCATGCAGTGTTTCGAGTGAGTGTATAATCTATATAAGTGTTTAATAGTAATTTTTATTTAATAAAATGTGCATCTTAACATGTTAATTAAAGCACAGATTGAAGCTGTCTCGTTGCTAATGCTTCCTCCTCTGTCTGTTTTTGTCCTGACCATTTATTAGTTTAAACTACAGTGTTTTTAATTTTTGTATGTGTACATTTGTGACATTTATTTTTGGTTATGTTTGCCTCTTAACCTATAAATCCTATATTTCACTTTGTTAACCAAATTTGATGTGCCGTTACGGTCTCTCCAAAATGTTAGAATGACATTTCTTTATATTTTCTTTCATGTGAATTTTGGAGCGCTCTGAAGCTTAGAAAACTGTGTAGTGAGCTGTAGGTGGACAACAGAGGGCAGCAGACTGCATCAATCTGTCAGCATGCAGCTGAAAGAATGTTTACTTGCACAATATGCTTGCGTAACTTGTCTGTGCATCAGCACATCAAATGCATACCTACATTTTCCATTCCAGCACATGTTAGCACAAACACATTCCCATTCTTCTCACAGGGGCTTCCTCACTGCACAACCACGCCAGTGATTCCATTTAACTGCTGTGCTCAGACCTACTCCCAGTCATCATGTGAGCTATCAGTGGGCAGTTATCATGTGTGAAATCTTGAGTAAGCTTTTCCATAGATAGATGTGATGCATTTCTTCCAAAGCAGAGAACTCCATCTATGAACACCAGGCCAGGCTTCCTTGAGGGAACCAGTTAAATGATGCCTTTGATTGGCTGATTATACACCATTTATCTTCTTTAGCTAATCATAGAGAAAATAATGTTCTCTTTATCGCACTGTGCCAGTGTGTGTGAGGCCTGTGTGTGCCTCATAAAACCCACTGAGAAATCAATAAGATCCTCCTTTTGTTTACCACGTGCCCTACCTCGCCTGCATATCCACAATTAGTCACTTATCAGAGCCTTCTTGACTTTAATGTGTTTTGGAATATTTCTTGCGACAGGCTGCATCGCATTTGGTCGTAAATGCAATAATGAAGATATGCTGTTTCAAGGGTTAGAGTATTTTTCTTGGAAAGGCTCCTTATAGAAAATTCCACATCACTTTTACCACAATTGCTCCCATGGCTCTCCTTAATTGTATGGTAAATGTGGAAAGGTACACAAATTAGAAATAAAATTGGATGAAAAAAAATAGCAGGAAAGATAAAATAAAACAAACAGCAGTGTGCATGATGTGCAGCATTCAGCGGTGGTATTCAGTACTTTTTCTTTTTGTTTTTAAATACGCATTAAGTCTGAAGTAAAAACCGAACTGAAAAAGGAAAATTTAACTAAGACTGAGTGACTCTCAACAGAAACTGACACATTTTTGGATCAACTGATACTGAAGAGAAGCATTATATTGAGAAGCATTGTTGACGTTCTTTAAAATTTACCTCTGGTCATACTGTCAATTTCATGCTGCCACATAAATAACAGGTCTATAAGATAAGATAAGATAAACCTTTATTAGGCATAATTGTTTTGGTCACGGCAGAAAGTGCAAGTTAAGAGCAGTAAAATTAAGAAAAACACAATAGAAAAGGATAAGATAAAGTAGAATAACATACTGTACAAAATAGAATAAAATGCTTCGTCATAGTAGGAAATATTGCACTTGGTACTAAGCAGAAGGCCAAATTAGGAAGTTCTAGATGTTTAAATGAGATGAGACCAAGTTCTTGATGAATCCTTTACTAAGAGCACTAAAGGGCTACAACCCCTTTGCTAATTTCTACAAGTAGCTCCTTCCACCCAATTGTTAAACATGATTACAGCAAATGTCCTCAACACAATACACTGCAGTATTTAATATAACAGCAGGAAAAGACAACGTCAGGTGGATGTTGGGGCGAATCTGTGGGTCAGGAAAACTCTGCATTGTTTTCCATTAAACACGCCCTCGGCATATCGCATATAAGAACTTGATAGTTTCCATATTTACTGACAATTTAATGGCAATAAATTTATAATTTTTTAATATATTCAGTCAAAAACATTACCTGTGTATTAAGTCTCCATCAGAAAGCAGTTTTTTGGTCCTCATTGAATTACCCATAATGTTGTGTTGATCTGAAATCACCGACTTTTTGTGGTGGAGGGGTTTGTACAGGGTTTGTGCACCCACACAAGCCCAGCAGCTATGTTGAACCTATGTTGGAACCGGAACCGGTGAAGGAAAGCACCTAGTTTAGAGGTTGGTTGGGCACAGCCTGAAAGCAATATATGGTCCCAGTCTCCAGTAAGCACCCTACTCAGAGGGTCCATAACAATTCAGTGCTTTGTTGATTGAACAGGAGTCAAGGTTGGAGATCCAGGCAGTCCAATCTCCTGCTGACGAATACAGGAGTATGGAATATGGAACGTCGCTTTTCTGTTGGGAGTAAGGTTGGGAGCAAGCTAATGCATGACTTCAGTATGACCTGGAGGGGTGTGACTGGCACTAACATCCTGCCCAATCTAAACTTGAGCACTGTTTTCTCATTGGACTGTCCTATCCAGTTTTTTTCCATAACAAACCCCATGTTTGAACATGACTATCCACATCTGCCCTTAGTACCAGAATGCCCCAGGTTACAGTTCATAAGCTGGAGGGGAAATAGTGTATCACTAATTTAGGAAATGTTCATTTAGCCTGGAAAAGGATCCATTGTATATTCTTCCTGTAGCCAGTATCATTGGAAGGTGTAGCATAAATCCTCACTGCTATGCAGATGATTCCCAGCTCTATCTTTCAATAAAGCAAGATGACACACACAGGAATGTCTTAAAGACATAATGACACGATAATGTCACAAGTTTGTTGCGTTTGTTTACAGCAGGGGTCGGCAACCTTTCTGATGACGAGTCCCATCTAAAATTTCCTCAGAAGTCAGTGTGCCATATGATTGCATTAGCAATAAATTTAATAACGCTCTATATTAACAGTTACACACTATATAGAACAACTTTATAGAATTATATTTATTCCCAGATGTTGGCAGCTATCAGTGAATAGTTTTCAGCTATTTTGAAACAAAAAAAAAGACACTTTTTATCCATAACAGCAAATGAACTGTACAACAGAAAATACAAATGCCATTTATGGTCTCCTCACAACAATGATAAGAAAAATAAACTGGGCCAATATGGCATGTTTTTTAATACAGAGATACACATGTTAATGTGATCTCTGGTCTCCCACTCAGAGACTCAGGTCTCCGAGTGTCCAGCATTCAGAGGCTACCTGAGGACTCATGTGAGAGAAAATCTGCTCACACAGACATGTAGAGCCAAACACTGTCAATAAGGCCTCTGCAATGTTCTGAAGACAGTTAAACCTGTCAGGTAGTGACGTCCAGCAGGTGAACATGCAGCTCCATGAACACGCACAGCTGTGGATTCCAGCTGCTTCGATGTTGCCTTAACTGGCATTAACTCAGCCAGTTAATGCAAGACAAGTCTAGCTGCTCATTAAAGCTTTCTGGTTTTATCAGAAAATAAAACATTGGTCCAAACACCTGAAAGTCCCAAAAACACATTGTGAATTCTGTCTCGAGTCTACGGATGTATCCGTGTATTTCCGCGGTGTTGATGCTGCGCTGAGCGGACAGCTCCTGAAACTTTTGAAGTGTTGGAATGTGGAAAGCTAACAACGTCCCTCTCACCAGTAGGCAAAGTTATTTTTAGCCAATTACATGTTTAATCTGGTAGTTGGGGCTGTTAACTAAGACACCGTCATTAAGAATTGGCACAACTATGCGAGCTGATTTGCGATGTGCACCGCTGGTGCGGCCATTTATTTTTTAATACACCTCCTCAGATTAACTCACTGCGTGTCGTGCCCAGGGCTGGACTGGGACGAAAAAAATCGGCCCGGGCATTTTGACTAGAGACCGGCCCCCCAGGTATTAAAGCCATAAAGCCTTTGAATGAAAACAAATGCTGTGGTGACAGTGATGTACAGTCTTGTTGGTATATATATGATTTCTATACATTTTACATCAGATAAAAAGTTGGTTGTAAGCTTCAGATAATTATTTAATAACAGCCAGACATTTTAAATGAGAATAAGAAAGAAAAGTATTTCTTTGTGCCCACCTTTCCCTGTTAATGCCCTACCTGGCCCCCCTGGCAACACTTTGCTAGACCCGCCCCTGCACAGTTACCAGCTGTCAGCTACGTAAAAAAGGATCCTGGTGTTATTTGTCTCTCAGAAACAGTTCATAACTTCCCTTCAACTCATTCATGTCACCTAAAAGGTAAACCTGTTTCTCCATCACCTGTTCAGCTCTGATGATTCAGTAAGGACATCTCCTGGTTTCATCTTCATGTTTCCCTCTCACCACATAACCAAACCGACATCATGACCAGCAGCTTTACAGCTGTGGCTCCAGCAAACATCAGCTGATACTAGAAATTAATATTAAATAAATTCTAACAACAGCTGATCAAGCTTAAACGCGCTGCTGTTGTTTAGCGCGACATTCACTGGTTTCCTCTTTCTGGTGCAAAGTGGGCGATAAACAAACAAGAGAGAAAAGCCGATCAGCTGATCATTGATCAGTTTCATGATTAAATAGCAACAGGAGAAAGAGGGGAGAGAATGAGAGGAGAAGAGGCAGCTGTGCAGCGTAAAGACACAGAATAACTCCACCTTTGTGTCTTTTTCCATTCTAGCTAAAGTCCGGGACAAACTGTGTTCCTTTTCAGCTCAATACGAAACGCGTAATATTTTCTCTGAATGCGGGACGATTCTGTCTTTTTACGGGACGGTTGGCAACTCTACTAACTTGTGAATAAGATAAAGTTCATGCTAGCTAGCACGCAGTACGAGTTATTGTAACTGACTGTAAAAAGTCAGCACAACGAAAATAAACTCCACCTAAACTTGGTTTATATCTGACCCAGATAGACTGCAGGTCATAATTTCTTACCTGAAGTTCAGTTCACCTGACACTCGGACCGGCAGCCGCCTCGGGTCTCTCCTCTCCTGCCTCCCCTTTCTCTCATCCACCCGCTGGCCTCCACCACTTGCTAATGTCACTGAATCTGTGGAAGCTACACCACAGCCACCACCAAACAACTGAGTTATTTTTATACACCGGCCAGCTGTCAGGGTTCCTGGGTCGTTGACCCAGTGTTTTCTGTTTTGTCATGTTCAGTTTATTTTCACATCTGTGTTTTCTGTGCCAGCATACCGCCTGCGTATTGTGTTCCAGTTATTTCCATGTATCATTAGTCAGACTAAGTTCAGCTGCGTACTCACCGGTTTCTAATCATTCATCACCCAGCGTGTATTTAAGTCCTCAGTTCCATCCGATCCTTGTCGTGTCATTGATGTACGTCTGATGTTAGTGTCGTCTGTATGTTCAGTTAGCCAGCCAGTCCTTTGTTCATTCATTCATTCATTCATTCAGTCAGCCAGCCAGCCATTTCCTCCCTCTGTACTGTTTGCTCACTCCTTCGGCAATAAACATCCACCTTCACCTACCTGCCTGTGAGTCCAGCGATTGGGTCCTCCTTCTCTCGTCCATGACACTACTCCTGACACCAGCATCTGGCCAATCCACCACCTTTGATTGTTTATACTGTTACAAAAAAATAAATAAAAAATCATCGGCCCACCGAGCAAATGCCCGGTATGCCCAATGGCCAGTCCAGCTATGGCCGTGCCATCAGTTAACCCTTCGCGTGCAAGCTGTGGCACGCGTGCCTAGGGTTGCCGACCCCTGGTTTACAGTGATCACTAAGAGGGAATGGGGCTCCAGGGGTCCAATGGAACAAATATCCAACTCTCTTCATCTTAAAACACTCAAGCAGACTCACCGCAATCCAGGAAGGGAATCCCGGGAAGGTCTTGTATAAAGGGAAATGCCAGAGATTAATAACAAGTTTGACTCAGTGCAGTTAGGTCTATTAACACATAGTGAGTGAGAAAGGTGACTGAAGAAGAAACACTCAGTGCATCATGGGAATCTCCCAGCAGCCTACACCTACTGCAGCATAAATAAGGGAGGATTCAGGGTCACAGGATCCAGCCCTAACTATATGCTTTAGCAAAAAGGGAAGGGAGGCCATCTTTAGCTCCAAAGAGGAAGGAAATCACAAAAAATGTTCAATGGAAAGATTCTTTTCCCTTCTGTTCTCTGGAGGATATAGTAAAGTTGCTTTTCCACACATTACAGATTTTCTACTTTCCTTCTGCAGTAGATCGCTCACTGCACATATGTAGGTTTCCATGTACCTTCATTTAAATAACCGAGAAATAAAGTACTGTATGTTTCAGTGAAAAGTCTTTCCTAAACAAGGAAATTACTTTCTGAAAATTCCAGAGCTTTTAAAAAACAGTATGGTAGTGTTTGGTTTTTTTTGTTTGTTTGTTTTTTTCATTGCTTTTCATACATTCCACTTTGCGGTTTTTTTTTTTAAATCAATTTCTATAAATTGGGGCGATCGTGGCTCAAGAGTTGGGAGTTCGCCTTGTAATCAGAAGGTTGTCTCGGTCGTTGTGTCCTTTGGCAAGACACTTCACCCGTTGCCTACCGGTGGTGGTCAGAGGCCAGTGTCCAGCAGCCTCGCCTCTGTCGGGGCGCCCCATGGTGGCTGTGGCTACAATGTAGCTGGCTGCCCTCACCAGTGTGTGAATGGGTGGATGACTGGATGTGTAAAGCGCTTTGGGGTCCTTAGGGACTAGTAAAGCGCTATACAAATACAGGCCATTTACTATAAAGGGAGACATGAGACGCATTGAGTTTGTAGTGTACAGCAAGGCCTGGGACATTAGAGCATTCCCAGTACAAACACAAACTTGCTCTTAGTGGTGCCTGTTTAAAAGTTTGACATCATAGCATAAATGGAGGGAGCAGCAGTGATAACAATCAGCAACACTCAGCAAAACCTTTCCAACAAATGGTCATTATGTGCAAGCAGCCAATGAAATATTCCTGAATCACCCTTCAATATAAAATATTCTAACTTATTTTCACTTAATGAACATTTTGTGCTGATAAGAGTTGAACAAGTCAAGCTCTTTATGTCAGCTGATCAGCTAACATGTGAACCAACAGGAATGAATCAAAGTTCATTAAGTACATGGGTATGACTAGAGGAAGGGTAAGACTTTCCCCAACATACCAAGCACTGTCTTCCCCTACGGCACTGACAGCAGAAGGAGGGTAAACAGCTTGAAAGCTCACTTTATCATGTCTTAACATAGTTGTTTCCGGCCTGCAGGGAACGTGGCTGACATGTAACTCATCATTGTTTGGTTGAGTTTCTTTGAATAAGACCATCCATCCATCCATTCGCTTCCGCTTATGCTTTTTTTCAGGGTCGTGAGGGGGAGGGGGCTGGAGCCTATCCCAACTGTCATAGGGCAAGAGGCGGGGTACACCCTGGACAGGTCGCCAGTCTGTCGCAGGGCTAACCCACGGAGACAGACAACCATTCGTGCTCACATTCACACCTATGGGCAATTTGGATTAATCAATTAACCTATCCCCACAAACTGCATGTATTTGGACAGTACCCGGAGGGAACCCAAGCAAACACGGGAAGAGCATGCAAACTCCACACAGAAAGAGTGGCAAGAAGGTCCTTCTTGCTGTGCAACAGTGCTAACCACCGTGCCACCCTTTGAATAAGACTATTCCAGAAGAAAAAAATGCTTGTACAGTTTTTTGTAAAGGAAAGCAAACTGATGAATTGTTTTTTTCTTTTCTTTTTTTTTAATTACAGTTTTTTTTTTAAATTTAGGTCTCAATTGGACTCTTTCAGGTACTAAATGAGGGGGAAAAACATACATAATGTTTTACATTTTGGAAAAATGATTGCAGATATGTTTCGTTCACATTTAAAGCTGCAAAAATAGCTTTTTGATATTATCAAATACTGTGGAATAAAACTTGAGCTATTCAGTATGAATGAGTTATTATCCAACTCTGTTGTTCCGCTTCAGATCTTCAGAAGTTCTTTTTAAGGGGGCCCGAGTGCCACTCTGGGCTTTCACTACAGTACCATTTATCAGAAAACATCCTAAACTCTGACTCAGGAGTGAGTTGGATAAAAAGATTTTTGGTAAAAACTTTCAAATTGTTACAAATTATGCTCTTGTCTTTCCTTTATACTCTGTGCTAAAAGTTCCAGCTCTTTCTATTAAGCTCAGTTTGAGCCTCTCATTGCCCCCATCAGCCACTAGGGTTGGCATAATACTAGAATTTAAAACTACATACCCAAGAAAGTACTCAATACTCTATCCCAATTTCAATAACACAGGTGGGGAAAATGCCCAAAAAAGTGGAATTTTTTCAAAATTAACATCAGAACAATTAAAAATGACACAACATTTATTTTTTTATTAAGCAATACAGTGACATAATAATACAGATAGAAGATAACAAACAGACAGACAGACAGACAGACAGACAGACAGACAGACAGACAGACAGATAGATAGATAGATAGATAGATAGATAGATAGATAGATAGATAGATAGATAGATAGATAGATAGATAGATAGATAGATAGATAGATAGATAAGGTAGTCTGTCATTGTCTGTCATTCTGTCTAGTTGCTGATAGACTTTTCTCAGCTGCAATCTGCGACTTTTAAGAGAAAACATAACACTTTTTAGTGTAATAAGTGTGTTATACTGGTAACTGCTAATGTTACTGACAGACACTTTACTCCATTTAACTATGAATTCTGCAATCATGGAATAAATCATCAATTTATTAGCCATAGATGTTAGATATGATAACATATGGATAATGTGGCTATCGGACAATTGCGTGCTGGCCAGGTTAGCATTTATAATAGCTATTATATACTATTGGAATCATTTTTGACTAGGATATCGTTTTCAGTGTCCACATTAAGCTAATATTTAGGAGTGCCCTCATGTTCAAAATATTACTATAACCTTTTATGTGATGATGATCATCAGAATGATAAAATGTTGAAAACCTCATGTATTATTATTAGTGTGTTTATTGCTCTTAGAATGATCTATTGGAATTAATAATTAATCAGAGAGCGCATGATATTTTTACCATATCAGCTTCTTTTCATTAGCTTCCGTTTATACAGAATCACTCCTGTTTATGAAATGACTTTCACATAACAGAAGGTTGCCTTAGAGATTTCCTAAAAAAGAGAACTGGGATTTATAGAACTGTACAGTCAAAAAGAAACTCTGCATGTGTCCATTTAGGTCAGTGCATTGTATCAAATGATCCGTCTGCCTCAAAGGAAAGACGAATCTTTTCCTTTCAAGTGAGGTAATGAAGTTCAGAGCTGAGTGCTGTTTTTGAAGTTGTCCACCAGTGTGTTTGTTGAGGCTGGGAGTGTTCGCCTCTGAGTCAGTGCAGGTGCCACAGGTCAGCCACGCTGAGGGTCTGTCTGACAGCGCGGCTCTTTGTACTCAACAAGTGATGCTCGCACAGGTACGCTGAGCCGCTTTGATCCACGGGTCAGCTGAATCACCCACAGGTCATTCCATAGCTGTGATTATAAGGCTCAAAGGTACACTCTAGATAATGTCTCTGTTTTAAGCAGCAAAGCATTCACAGCTACAGAAAAATTGTTTTTGGAGGTTTTTAAGACAATTTGATATTTTAAACAACAAAATCAGGATGTCTATATTATTCAAATCTGGTCATTTCTCTGTTTGGTTTGTGTTTCAGTGGCTTGTCTTGGCTTATATTTCCTTCTGTCACTTGCTAGTAGAAATATCCTTCAAAGAACTACTTTTTACTTTTACTTTTTAGTTTTTGTAACTATGTATCTATCCTCTTATAGACATTCCGATCTGTATGATGTATACTGTATATATACGTATAAATATATACTTAAGTATCTATACTTCATATTCTAGTTACAATTAAATCAGTGATCTTTAACTTTTTCTTAACATTATAAGTAATCATTGCAGGAATCATTATTATAAAAATACTGACTATCTCCAGATCTGGTCATCTTTCTTTCTTTTTCATTTCTTTCTTTCTTGCTTACTGGAGGCAAGAAACTACAGGGACCCTTTTTTATTACTCATTGCATGCCTTGATGAGTACAGTGGAGCTATTATCAGCTCTACCTCAGCCCTCAAGGGCACCGTGGTAATTCCCTCTCTTTTTCTTCCAAAAGCTCTCTCTTTACATGATGTGTTTGCTGTGAGGATTGCGGCAGGGATTCATTCTCTGAACACGTTCAGTCTTCTTAGGTTTTATCATTTCATCAAAGTCATATATTTTCACAGATCTTTCACAGATGGTTTAAAGGTGTGCCAACAATGAGTTTACTGAATGCTGCACATTTGTAAACTGACTGAGCTGTCTCCCTTGATAGTGAAATGAGGATGTTAACTTCTGATTTTCTTTATAATTTAATTCAGTTTTATTTATTTATTGCCAATTCATAACAACAGTCGCCTCCAATAAGGCATTATTGCAGGCTCATTCTCGTCTCTCCAGACCTGTCAAGTCTCAGCAGGCTCTCTCACTCCTTTCTAATGGCCTCTGATTGCTTTCGAGGTTTATCACTGGCTCAGCGTCTCTCTTCTCTCTCTGCCTTTATACCACATTGGATTATAAATCAAGCAATCAAGATGAATGAAGAACAGACTAATTCCAGGGTTTGAAAAAGGTATTGCATTAATTATTTACAAATATCAGTAATTTTTATACATGGTCTTCTGTTTTCACAGGTTTAAAATGAATAGAAAAAACTAACATGATGTGTAACAGAAGAATTATTATAATATTTTGCAATCAATGATGATTTGTGCCACTGTCAAAACTGTTGGCTATGACTACATTGGACAAACTTGTTCTCTTACTTTAAGAGGTTCAGTCACTACGAAACAGTTAGCACAGACCCTTCCTCTCTCCAGTCTCCCTACCAGCAGGCTCTTCTGCTGTGTCCAATTACTAAAGCTAATGATGTAACTGAGCTGAAGGTTCACTCTATCCAGAACCTGCAGCAGTTTGAAAACTGGATTATATCCGTCAATGCTGGTAGCTACCGAGTCTGCAGAGCAGAACGAGGAGTACCATCACAAACATCAAGACGCTGGAGTTAGTCTGTCCAAGTGATAAGAAACCTTTGGCAGACACACTTGATATTTGCTCCTTCATTTACTGTCACAAAGTATTTTTAATATAATTTATTCATGTAATTAATCAAATCATTATTTTTTCTTTTAATCTTTTGAGGTTAGTCCACAGGACAACAACACGTTGTCTTACCAAATTATAGAATGACCAGTTAAATCGAATAAAAGTGCTGACCAACCACACACTGAAACAAATTACAACTGACTGTAATAACTTTGACTTTTGTTGCATACGTCTATTTATCTTAAGTATATCTAGCAGGCCTAAGTAGCTGTCACATTTCCTTTAGAAGATATCAGCAGCGTTTTCTCAACTATACCACAGATGTATTGTTGTACAAATGTACAATAACTTATGTAGGCATAACCTGAATAACCTGTAGGCACCTTTCATATTTGCCATTCATTTGGGATAACTGTTAAACAATTAGAGGGTAATTAATCACATCTGTCCAACTAACTGATTTTATCATCCGACATTCTTGTAGTTGTGAAATGCTTCTGTGAGTGAGGGGTTTGCTTGCTACGTAAGGGTCATGACAGGAACTGTGCCATGTGATGGGGGATTAACAGATATAGCCCATAGAGGAACTCTCCTATATACAGATGCGATGGAGCATCTGGGCATTCCCCACGCTCATGGTTGCGTTGGTGCGAAGCACACAGAAAATTCTGCAGATTGCTATCAAGCTACCAAAAAGATCAAAGCCTGTAGTGCATGTGGGCCATTTTCTCCTGCTTGTGCTTGCTGGTGTTATGCAAATGAGACCTGTGGAAGCTGGAACTACTTTATGTGGTACAGTAAAATATGTTTTTACTTTTGCGATTCACTACTATGGGAAAATCTTCTGGAGTAAAATATAAGCAATCTAAGCAATGTATTTACAGTCTCTCTCTATATACGCATCTATACTAACAGACAGCAATGACTGCAAACCAAAAGATCCAGTCAGCTGTTTGAAAAAAAATGGCCTATTGCCCTGCAACCTTTTTGGGATAAATAGGTAAATAGGAATTAAATGGGTGCTCAATCATTCAACAAATACAGTGACTCAGTTGATTAGTCACTCAAACTAATCAGAATATGGACACAATGATACACTGTTTGTCAAAGATAAATTACTCCCAAGGGGACAATAAAGGCTAATCTAATCACCTCTTTAGGATAAATTTAAAATTTATTTTATTCATACAAATCACAACAACAGTCACTTCAAGGTGCTTTATATTGTAAGGTAGACCCCACAGAGAGAAAAACCCAATAATCATATGACCCCTATGAGCACTCTGGCAAGAGTGGGAAGGAAAAACTCCCTTTCAACAGGAAGAAACCTCCAGGAGAGGCAGGCACATGGAGGGGCGGGGCCATCTGCTGCCACCGGTTCGTGTAAAGGGAAAAAGACATGATGGGGAAGAGCCAGAGACTCAGAGCAAGTAATGATTCAGTGCTGAGAGGTCTGAAGGCTCTGCCTCACATTCTACTTTTAAATACTCTAGGCACAACAAGTAGGCCTGCAGTGTGAGAGCAAAGTGCTCTAATAGGGTGATATGGTACTACAAGGTCATTAAGATAAGATGGGGCCTGATTATTTAAGACCTTGTATGTGAGGAGCAGAATTTTGAATTCAATTCTGGATTTAACAGGAAGCCAATGAAGGGAAGCCAAAACAGGAGAAATATGCTCTCTCTTTCTAGTCCCTGTCAGGACTCTTGCTGCAGCATTTTGGATCAGCTGAAGGCTTTTCAGCGAGTTTTTAGGACATCCTGATAATAATGAATTACAGTAGTCCAGCCTGGAAGTAATAAATGCATGAACTAGTTCTTCAGCATTGTCAGATAACCCAAGTTACTGTTTTCATGAAATCAAAGGTAACTGGTATCATTCGCTGGCCCAGTTCCAGTTTTTTTTAAAGGAATGATGTAATTATCTGCACAATATACAATAACTGACTTCAGAGAGCTGGCTGTCTACAATCAAAGGCTTCTCTTTAATCTCATACAATCTGTAAATGAGTATTCTTTCCATTTTCTCCTTATTCACCTGTTCGTTATTGTTTTTTGTCAACTCAAGTACTAGTGCTGGCTTTTGGGCAAGATACTAACCCCAAGTTGTTCTCCAGTGAATCCATTGGAGAATGAATGTGTGTGAGTGTCAGACAGAAAGCAGTCCATTTACCATTCCTCCTCTAAGCTGTCTTTGTTTTGTTCTGTTTGATATTCTGGAATTGTGGTGCGAAACATGTATATGTAAATGACAGTGACTGCATACAAAATGCATCGAAAACCCCAGACTGCACTGTACCCAAGTTATTAGCTGTGTGTGCACAGTCTGAAACCTTACACAGAGATCAGAGGAGAAACAACACCTGATGGGCCGACAAAGTACAACTCAGCTTCCGTTCCGTCAGTTGTCTTTCGACGCACGATTTTGTGTTTCCTGTTAATTCTTCCTTCAAGACTGGCCACACAGTGTTTCCCCTGTGAAGTGGCAGATATTTTACCGAGCTCTCTGTTTGATAAACAGAAAAGCTTCAAGTATCTGTTTCATCTTCTCAACATGCACACATCTGAGGTGATAATGACTTTGGAGGAGCAGGACATGTGCAGTTCAAATGACAAGATTAAAAAGGAAAGCAGGATTTAGTAATATGATGTTTGGCCATTTTGCAAGCTAAAACAGTCCTTTTTTTGATGTCAAGTGTTTTCAGTCGAATATATTTTTTCATGTATTAGTACTTTTTGGTACATTTACATTTTTGTTGGCTTCTGCATAACAAATAAAAGTTATCTATTGGTTTGTAAAGTCCCATTTTGAAGCCTTTACCTTGTTGGCATTTTGAAACTGGAAGTTACAACCAAGACAGATTTGACTTTGATAGGTCAGTGGCGAATGAACATATCCTGGATAATTGTCCTTTCTGACACTTGTGCAATGTCCACATATACATGGGTATTTTTAAGACAAGGATTTTCCATCTTCATCCAAATGAAAAGCCTGAAGTATCAGGTGCCACCTCTAATGATCACCCATCTGAAAACACAGAAACAGAGTTCCTGAAAATCGTCTCAGTTTTCTCAGGGCCTTTTAATGACCAAAACTTAGTAGCGAAGTGTTTTAAGAGGTCCCAGCATAACTATAAGTATTTTTGCAGCTATCACTATGTGATAGAAAGAATGCAGATTTTAGGCATTTCTGTGTGGCTTCCCTTTCCACACTCAGAAGGTATCAGAATCAGAATCAGAATCAGAATCAGAATGGGGTTTATTGCCAGATGTTGAGGTTTACAACATTAGGAAATTGCTGCGGTGCTTCAGTGCAAACATAGTGTCATAAATAGCACTTAAATAGACATGAAAAAAAAATAAAAGTAAGAATAAGAATTAAAAGTGCTATGTAGAAAGATATGTGCATGAGATATACATGAGATATATACATGAGAATAAGAATTATGAGTGCTACGTAGAAAGATATATACATGAGTGCAGGTGGTGATCAGTGCCAAACATGAAATGATGCAGTGACACAGCGTAGGGTCATGTGTTAGTGGCGGGGACAGTCATATGGTTATTGTTCATGTGTCCAACAGCAGAGGGGAAGAAACTGTTCTTATGGCGAGAGGTTCTGGTGCGAATGGACCGGAGCCTCCTGCCTGAGGGGAGCAGGTCAAACAGACTGTGTCCAGGGTGAGAAGGGTCAGCTGAGATCCGAGCTGCACGCCGCAGTGTCCTGGAGGTGTACAGGTCCTGCAGAGAGGGGAGTCTGCAGCCAATCACCTTCTCAGCAGAGCGCACAACACGCTGCAGTCTCTGTTTGTCCCTGATAGTGGCTCCAGCGTACCACACGGTGATGGAGGAGGTGAGGATGGACTCGATGATTGCAGTGTAGAACTGCATCATCGTCCGTGTTGGCAGGTTGAATTTCTTCAGCTGCCTCAGGAAGTACATCCTCTGCTGGGCTTTCTTGATGACGGAGGTGATGGTGGGCTCCCACTTCAGGTCCTGGGTGATGGTGGTACCCAGGAAGCGGAATGAGTCCACAGAGGTGATGGGGGTGTCAGTCAGGATGATGGGGGGGAGTGGGGCTGTGTGCTTCCTGAAGTCCACAATAATCTCCACTGTCTTCTGGGCATTCAGCACCAGGTTGTTGTGGCTGCACCAGGACACCAGACGTTCAACCTCCCTCCTGTACGCAGACTCATCCCCGTCCGAGATGAGCCCAATAACGGTGGTGTCATCTGCAAACTTTATTAGCTTGACAGACTGGTGGGTGGAGGTGCAGCAGTTGGTGTACAGGGAGAAGAGCAGTATGACCATCTTACTGCCTGATCTCCCTGTATCAACAGTGAGTAACACAAACAAACACAAAAGACACAAAGAACGCAAAGGTACAACATAAATTTCCCATAAGAACAAAGAAACAATATTTTACTAATGATAATGTAAGCAAGCTTGGGCTAGCCATCTACCTACTATATAACATATCAGGCAATGAATGTATAAAAGATGGACGACATGGCTCCACTACATTTGTATAGAATAGGACACAAAAGTAGCAACTAAACCCATCAACAAAGTGTTTAGTGAGTGTAGCACTCTCGTGTGATGCGACGAGCCAATAATCACTCTCGATGTTAGTCCGCTGTAAAACTTTAATGTGTACTCCAGCACACGACAAAACACACAGACCGCACCGGAAGAACAGAACTCCCCCCACCATACTATTCCGGTTGGACTAGTCCCCCACAGTTATGGCAGGTCTGCACAAACAAATATTGCTTGGTGATCATTTAACCAATGATCTACAGTGAGGTCACAGATGCAGGGAGATAAGGACGCTATGTAACCAGAAGTCTTTTGGTAAGCAGAGTTACATTACATACAGGCATTCCCGTCCCGGTCTCACTTTTCTGACCTGGATCTTTTATACTAGAATAACACAAACCAATGAAGAGAACTAACAGTTGTTTTGGCAAGGTGGCTAAATTTTAACTGTGCAGTGTGTATTAGCTTTAGCTGCTTCAACACATATATTTTAATCTTTTACTGGTCTCCCAGCTGTTATACAACATACATGACACACAATACATATAATAGTGCAGTGTAATTATGCAGGACAGCGTGTGTGTGTGTGTGTGTGTGTGTGTGTGTGTGTGTGTGTGTGTGTGTGTGTGTGTGTGTGTGTGTGTGTGTGTGTGTGTGTGTGTGTGTGTGTGTGTGTGTGTACCATGATCCAACTTGTATATTTTCTGGTCACCTACTAATTAGAAAGTTGCTGGTTCGATCCCTATCTGCTCCAGTCTGCATGCCAAATATATTTGGGCGAGATACTAACACCAAGTTGCTCAAATGAATGAGTGTTAGACACAAAGAACTTGTGCAGAAAAAGCATAGGAAAAAAAGTCTTTGCTGAATGAGGCAAGTTGTAGAAGCTGCTATAAGTACTCAGAGTAGAAAAGTACATTTTGTGTGCCAGTACAAGCTGCACATATATGCACTGCAGTGTTCACTTAACAGCCATGGGTGTCATTAAAAATAAAGGTGTACTGAAGCAGATCTGTTTGAATACACACTGAACGGTGTGTCAGTGTAAAGAACAGGGTAATTCACAGGAGCTGTTTCAACTGATCCCTGGACTACATTTCTGGAAAGCTTAAGGAAGAGGATTTTTACTTGTGGCTAGGATGAGCCCACAGCTAATGACCTAGTTAGGGTGTGGCAGACTCAGAAGAGGACATTTTGACTAACTGCCTTGCATATTCCTGTAATATTTACAGTGTAAACAAGAAAGCTGGCAGAGGAGCGTGTTCTTATGTATCTTGGTTCTGGCCTTATCAGTACAGATTAGAGCTGTTATGAGAAACATTTTTTTCTGGGTGGCCTCTCGTGCATTTGAGGTTTCCCTCTGAGTCTTATGGGTGCAGTTTTGAATCCAGTTGCAGTATTTCTGCATATTTAATCAATAATTCTCTGCTTTGTTGTAATATACATTTCATACAGTTATAAGGTTTACCACAAAGATGACAGATGCAAAAAACTCTGCCAATTCCAAAGTAAAAGAATCATGCATACTAATTGTTTTATAAAGCCACACATATGCTGTGTGCCCTTTCAGATATCTGTTTCAGACATTGTGGAACAGGCCTCATTTCCACTCCCACTGGCTCAGACAGTTAAACTTGGCTCAGATGTAAGCCAATATTGTGCGTAATATTACAGGCAGCACTTTGAGCAGTATTTCTGTGTGGAGATGGGTAGCTCATTTCCACTCCCACAGCTTGGCCTCGTTCAGACTCAAGCACCAAAAAGCTGGACTGGGCTGTGCAGTGTTCCTGCATTCCAACAACTTCATGTCATACACACTAGCCCAGACATTCCTAGAATAAAATAAATACAAAAGTAGTAAAATGGCCTACATTAAAATGGTGTATATTTTTGTCAGCAACAGCAACAACAACAAAACTTTATATATATAAAAAATCCTATCCTTCAAGCTCGGGTCCTCTACCAGAGGCCTGGGAGCTTGAGGGTCCTGTGCAGTATCTTAGCTGTTCCTAGGACTGCGCTCTTCTGGACAGAGATCTCCAATGTTGTTCTCGGGATCTGCTGGAGCCACTTGCTTAGTTTGGGAGTCGCCGCACCGAGTGCTCCGATTACCACTGGGACCTCTGTTACCTTCACCCTCCACGTCTTCTCGAGCTCTTCTCTGAGCCCTTGGTATTTCTCAAGCTTTTCATGTTCCTTCTTTCTGATGTTGCTGTGTTTGGGAACCGCTACATCGATCACTATGGCCTTCTTCTTCTGTTTGTCTACCACCACTATGTCCGGTTGGTTAGCCACCACCATTTTGTCCGTCTGTATCTGGACGTCCCACAGGATCTTAGCTCGGTCATTCTCCACCACCCTTGGGGGCATCTCCCATTTTGACCTCGGGACACATGTTTCTGTACACTATGCCGGCCACTTGGTTATGGCGTTCCATGTATGCCTTGCCTGCTAGCATCTTGCACCCTGCTGTTATGTGCTGGATTGTCTCTGGGGCATCTTTACACAGCCTGCACCTGGGGTCTTGCCTGGTGTGATAGACCCCAGCCTCTGTGGATCTTGTGCTCAGAGCTTGTTCCTGTGCTACCATGATTAGTACCTCTGTGCTGTCTTTCAGTCCAGCTTTGTCCAGCCAATGGTAGGATTTCTGGATATCAGCCACCTCCGCTCTCTGTCGGTGGTACATACCGTGCAGGGGCCTGTCCTTCCATGATGGTGCCTCCTCTTCCTCCTCTTTCTTTGGTTTTCATTCTTGGGTTTCTTGGGTTTCTTGGCACTCCACGAGTGCCTGGCAGCAAAAATGAACCAGCTGCTAGTTGACGAGAGACACCCAGAATGGCTAACCGAAGGCTGGACAGTCCTGATCCTCAAGGACCCCCAGAAGGGATCGGTCCCCTCCAACTACTGACCAATAACCTGCCTCAGCACCACGTGGAAGCTCCTGTCAGGCATCATAGCAACTAAGATGAACAGGCACATGGGTCAATACATGAGTGGGGCACAGAAGGGGATAGGCAAGAACACCAGAGGCACAAAACACCAGCTACTGGTAGACAGAACAATCAGCCGAGACTGCAAGACTAGGCTGACCAACCTGTGCACTGCCTGGATTGATTACAAGAAGGCCTATGACTCAATGCCCCACAGCTGGATACTGGAATGCCTAGAATTGTACAAGATCAATGGGACCCTAAGAGCCTTCATCAGGAACTCAATGGGGATGTGGCGTACAACACTAGAGGCCAACTCCAAGCCCATAGCACAAGTCACCATCAAGTGCGGGATCTACCAAGGAGATGCTCTGTCCCCACTGCTGTTCTGCATAGGCCTGAACCCCCTCAGTGAGATCATTAACAAGACTGGCTACGGATACCGACTACGGAACGGAGCAGTTGTCAGCCACCTCCTGTACATGGATGACATCAAGCTGTATGCCAAGAGTGAACGAGACATCGATTCACTGATCCACACTACCAGGCTATACAGCAATGACATTGGAATGTCGTTCGGACTGGAGAAGTGTAGCCGGATGGTAACAAAGAGAGGGAAGGTAGTCAGAACTGAGGGGATTGAACTACCAGAAGGCAACATTGCAGACATAGAGGACAGTTACAAGTACCTGGGGATCCCGCAGGCGAATGGGAACCATGAAGAGGCCGCTAGAAAAGCTGCAACCACCAAGTACCTGCAGAGGGTCAGGCAAGTCCTGAGGAGTCAGCTGAACGGTAAGAACAAGATCCGGGCTATCAACACCTACTCGCTGCCCGTGATCAGGTACCCTGCTGGGATAATAACCTGGCCAAAGGAGATAGAAGCCACTGACATGAAGACCAGGAAGCTCTTGACCATGCATGGAGGGTTTCACCCCAAGTCCAGCACTCTGAGGCTGTACGCTAAGCGGAAGGAAGGGGGCCGGGGACTGGTGAGTGTCAGCACCACAGTCCAGGATGAGACAACGAACATCCAAGAATACATTGGGAAGATGGCCCCAACTGACCGAGTGCTCAGTGAATACCTCAGGCAGCAGAAACCCAAGAAAGAGGAGGGAGACGAGGAACCATCATGGAAGGACAGGCCCCTGCACGGTATGTACCACCGGCAGATAGAGGAGGTGGCTGATATCCAGAAATCCTACCAGTGGCTGGACAAAGCTGGACTGAAAGACAGCACAGAGGCACTAATCATGGCAGCACAAGAACAAGCTCTGAGCACAAGATCCATAGAGGCTGGGGTCTATCACACCAGGCAAGACCCCAGGTGCAGGCTGTGTAAAGATGCCCCAGAGACAATCCAGCACATAACAGCAGGGTGCAAGATGCTAGCAGGCAAGGCATACATGGAACGCCATAACCAAGTGGCCGGCATAGTGTACAGGAACATCTGTGCCGAGTATAACCTGGAAGTCCCGAGGTCAAAATGGGAGATGCCCCCAAGGGTGGTGGAGAATGACCGAGCTAAGATCCTGTGGGACTTCCAGATACAGACGGACAAAATGGTGGTGGCTAACCAACCGGACATAGTGGTGGTAGACAAACAGAAGAAGACGGCCGTAGTGATCGATGTAGCGGTTCCGAATGACAGCAATATCAGGAAGAAGGAACACGAGAAGCTGGAGAAATACCAAGGGCTCAGAGAAGAGTTCGAGATTTTGAGGGTGAAGTGGTCCCAGTGGTAATCGGAGCACTAGGTGCAGTGACACTCCCCAGCAAGGCGAGTGGCTCCAGCAGATCCCAGGAACAACATCGGAGATCTCTGTCCAGAAGAGCGCAGTCCTAGGAACAGCTAAGATACTGCGCAGGACCCTCAAGCTCCCAGGCCTCTGGTAGAGGACCCGAGCTGAGTTTGAAGGATAGACAACCTGCAGGGGCAAGTGGGGAATTTCTTTATATATATAATCAGACTTTTATCAGTTTGGTCTTGAAAACCTGAGTAACTATTGCAGTTTTATCTTGCTTAAACGCAGTATCAGTTCCAGCCTGTCACATAATGACCCTTTGTGTCACATTTTGTGTCACGCCTTGCTTTCTCCTTTCTCACGTTTTCACTTACATAAATGCACAATTCTTCAGATCACAGTCAGATATAGAATTTGTGGCTAAATTCAGACAATCTTGTGACATCCTGTCAGAGACCTTCCATTTTTTTAATACTTAACAGCAATGTGCAGAGCTGTCATTAAGGATGTAGCAGAAATCTGTCTTTTTGAGAGATACCCATTCTGAGCAAAAAGAGCTTTGTTATTTTGCATTGCATGAAGTTGTATTTTCATTGCTTCTAACATTTAGTATGCACTCTTAACCAGTATAAATGGCAACAAGAGACCATAAAGCCAATCACAGCTGCAGGACCTTGGGACCAGCTAACCTAAATGGAATGCAATCATTTTAATGTCATTAGCTATACCTGAGCTTTTCCTGCTACAACATGCCAAAATATCTGCAATGAACAATGTCTTTTATATAGCATGTGCAAGCATTTATTTTCTTGGTATTCACCGATGTACACTCTTAACAACTTTGGCAGACCTGTTATGACGATGTCTTGTAGTGAAACAAATGACAATGTATGTCACGATAAAAAGCTGATCGCAAAAATATCCGAATAGTGCAGACATGTTTCTGTGTACACATCAACGGCCCTGAAGAAGGCAGACAGGTCAACTGAATAAGCAGCTCCCAGTGTGGATGTGCACACGCTCAGACAAGCTCTTGTTGCACAAGAAAATGTAGCCCTGAAGCTGCAGGTTAAGAGGCTCAGCATGATGATCAGCAAGCATAAAGCAAACAGGAAGCAAATCCAAAAGAGCAAGAGCTTGCTTAATTCTAAGAAGAAAGCGCCTGGATTACTGGAGAAGAGGAAGTAAACTGCTTTCATGACAGCTTCTGTATTTGTATGAAGGAGACCATGAGAGTGAGGACTTGGTGGCAGTATGAACTAAAAAGGAATAAAGCTAGCCAGAGAGAGGAGAGAAAAGATAAGAAGTCTGAGAATGGCTGGATGTTGCTGATGGCAGAATTTGCGGGGCGGTGGAGCAGTTAAGAGTGCAGTGATGTGAAAAAGTATTTGTGACACTCACGTTTCAAATCATCAAACAAATGTCAATATTAGATGAAGATAAGAGGGGATACAAAACACATGTTTTGAAAGACGTTTTTATTTATTTGATTTATTAAGGGGAAAAGGTTATTTAAACCTCCCTCTGTGTGAAAAAGTAATTGCCCCCTAAACCTAACAGCTGGTTGTGCCAACCTTGCCAGCGACATCTGCAGTCAAGCCTTTGCGATAACTCAATATGAGTCCTTCACATCACTGTGGAGGAATTTTGTCCCAATCTTCATTTTTATAATTGTTTAAAAGTGTTTCATTCAACCTCAATGGAGGGTCTTCAAGCCTGAACGGCCTGTTTAAGGTCATGAAAAAGTCCCCTGCTCCAAATCCTGTTTTTATTTCCTCTCAATTGATCTGATGGAAACTTCATTTTTAATTTGATTATAAATTGTATGTTTGTACCACAACAATCATGAGATCTTTCCTACATTACTACACTACTTACTGACCACTCAAAGCTTTTTTAATCCACATGGGACTTCAGCCAATTAAGAATCACCAATTAGCCTTCGGGAGGAAAACAGAGCACTCAGCTAAAACCCAGCAGACACAGGGAATGATTCAGGAAGATTTAAAACCGGAATCTCTGGGAGTCACCAATGTTAACCAGTGCAAAATCCTGGAACAGAGGTGCAAGGCAAAAGCAAAGAATGAAATTCATCAAATTGTATTAAATGGTTTTAATTTAATTTAACAATTAAAATTTAATCCTCGGGTGACATTTCCTGAATTTACCTGATTACTTTTTTAATTTGTCCAAACACAGACTGTTACCTAATATTACACATTGAAATCAAGACAAATCTGTACAAACATGTACCTTTTACTTGGGAATATATATGTATCTTGTTGACCCTTGAAAAGGTAAATATTGGCAGCTTCAGTACATTCGTACAGAATTTACATATTGGGACAGAAACTGAAGTTACCCCTGTTTCTGAGACAGTATATCTCCTGTTGAAATGCCCATAACAGAATGCAGCTGTTAAACTAATATGTACAAACTGCAGTGTATGTTTTTTTAATGCTAGATAAATACAAATAGAATTTCATGAACAAATCAAACTTCCTTTTAGGAACATTTTGTTTAAAGCTCTCGGATGTGACGTTAGGAATGTACAGGAGTTAAAAACAACTTGTGCTCTCTTGTAAAAGTGCTTTAAAAAGCTCTCGTTGAAGGTCACTGCACAGTGAGTCATCCAGTCACGTAACTGATGCAAAACGTTCTGTCCAATCAAGCCAAATTAAATTAGGGATTTAAGAAAACTGAGAGCCAGAAGCTTTTTCTCAGCCGAGTGCACTTTAACCTGAACTTTCATCGCCTGACGTAGGTGGGTCTGACTACAACAAAGGATAATGGTCGTGATGACGGATACCAGAGCTGTCTCACTGTGTGGCATGCATTCTGCTCCTGTGCTGCTACCACTGATGCACTACACACACACACACACACATTTTACAACATTAGTTTGGACTTCAATCAAAGCTTCTTGTTGGGCTCTGAGAGATCAGCTCAGTTTCAAGGTGATTTATTTTACGCTGAGAAAATACCAGACTCCAGCAGACACAAGAGAATCACACTCACAGGATTTCACACACACATACATACATTGCTGTTTCCTGATGTTTCTTTTATTTTATTTTTTAAAATTTCTTTTGCACATATTTGTCACACTCGCAAATCATGAATTAACTGTGATTAACCAAATTTTGGAGGAAGAAAAAAGATGATTTAATAGAATCTGTCTGGCATAGTGAAGCAAGCTCAAAAACAACCTATCTCATGCCGCAATCTAAAAAAATGGCTGAGAAACAAATCAGCCATTTCTAAAGCTTTGAGACTCCAGCAAACTACAGTGAGCACCATTATCCACAAACGGAAAAACTAAGAACGATGGTGAACCTTCCTAGGAGTGGCCGGCCTACCAAAATCAGTCCAACAGTACACTGATGACTTATCCAGCAGCTTGCAAAATAACAACATCTAAAGAACTGCAGGCCTCACTTCTCTCAATTAATATCAGTGTTCATGATTCAACAATAAAAAAGAGACTGGGCAAAAATCGCATCCATGCAGGTTCCAAGGTGAAAACCACTGTTGACCAAATTGCCCCAAATTATCATGATGATCCCTAAGAAACAGTGAAAAACAGTCTGTGGAAGTTTCCAGGAGGTTTGCATCCCATCATGTCTGCTGTAAAACAGCATTTCATGAAAAGAAGATAACATACCAACAGTTAAACTTGGTGGTGATAGTGTGCTTCGGGACCTTGGAAGCTTAATTGATGAAAACATGAATTCTGCTGTTTACTATAAAATCCTGAAGGAGAGTGGGCTCTGAAGCGCAAGTACACTCGGGTTATGCAGCATGGACCAAAACACACCAACAAGTTACCTTTGAATGGTTCACAAACTAAAGAAGGTTTTGGAGTGGCCTAGTCAAAATTTGGAGTTAAACGCAAACTGAGACACTATGGCCTGACATTAAAGAGGTTCTTCATACTCAAAACCTCCAGTATTGCTGCAAAATTAAAATTTAGCAAAGAAGAGTGGTACAAAATTCCTGTACAGTGATGTGAAAGACTCACTGGAAAGTGGTGACTACAAATCTTGCTGCAAAGGGTAGTAAAGAAAACTCATTTTTAATTTAGGGTGCAAGGACTTTTTTCCAAACAGGGGTAGGTGGTTGTGGTGTCGTGCATCACAGAAGCAACTCAAACACACACTTCAGTGAGAAAATAAATGCAATCACAATTGAATATAACTAGGCACAGAAGCTAATTGGACCAAGGATCGCAGGCGATCTAAGGAGAGAGGGAAATGGCAGTTAGTGGCTGACAAACAGGGTGCAGGATATACGTTGGTGAACTGAGCCGGTGGAAGTGAAATGAAGTATTGGCAGGCGTCCTTCAGCAAGCTTCCGGGGAAGCTGGTGAGCTGAGCAGAGAATTGGCAAGAAGTAAACAAGGAGAATGCAGGTTACGACTTTGCTTTAGTGGTAACCAGTTGGTTTTGTGATTCGTTTAAACTGGAATTCTGAATTCTCAAAATGATCAACAATATTTTTTTTTCTCAATAAAGTGTCAGTAAAATGATCCTGAGGTGTGCCAGGGAAACCCAGTGCACCATAGCCACGCCCAGCCACCTACCTGTTCCTACGGGAAAGGACAACAAGAAGGAAAGTTATCCTCAGCCAGCCAGGATACTAACACAGAGATAACTATTTTCACCTAATAAATGAAAAGTTGATTTAAAAACTTTGTCTGATATTAAAATTTGTTTGATGATCTGAAACACAAGTGTGAAAAATATGCAACAAATAAGAAACCAGGCAGAGGGCAAATCCTTTTTCATACAGCTGGTCATGCAAAGAAAAGCAAAAGCAGTGGCAAACAGGCTTATAGTTTCAGTACTCATTTTTGGACACTTGAATCATAATTTAAAGTCCACCGTGTGTGAAATGCACAGGGATGCAAAAGTTGCAGTAAGCTGACATCAGAGGGAGATGTATTATTTCAAGCCAACATGAAAGTAATCACAGGACAGCATTTAAATACACGTTATTAACACATTTACATGTACATACATATTAGCCACCTACCTTAATAGTTTTTGGCAATTAAAGACCCTGGAATGCACTTCATATGTTTTCTTCTTGGCTTTAAATATATCATCTCCCCCTGCTGGCAATGCAACTTCTGCCCACGGACACGGTAGTATGAGACAGGATGAGAGTGATGTGAAGAGTTTGACCACACAGTAAAATAAAGTTTAAACAACGATGTTACTTGCATCCCCACATTAAGTTTTCTTTGGCCTTGTTACACTGATGTGTGGGCTACAGCAGTATCGACCACCGAATGATATCGGTCCAATTTGAAGACCCAAAAAGACCACGACTGCAGGTTGCAGCCTGCATTATATTTGTTCAAACCGTGCACCATCAAACTTTTGGAGACGGTCAGCCAAAAGGTTTGGTTGGTCTTTGATGGAAGGACCCTTGCTGGAATGTACACACCCTTTTCACTAATGTGCCATAAGCATCAGGCCACAGACACCTTCTGCTTAAATGGGCCAGGCCAACTTTGACAGAACTGCATTATGTGACACGCTGGAATGGGAACATGCTGGGTGGGAGGAGTGTTGACGGCTTTAGTGTTTTCAGAGTCATAGAACATCCTAGTTGGGGGGAAAGACATAGGTCTTTGTGCCTTTGAGGGTCTTTAAGGTCAATGTTATAACTCTAGAAACAATGGTATAAATGTTAAAGATAGTTATCACCTCTGGTTTTATAGGGAGCTTACTTTTAGTTAGTGTACGTTTTAATCTCTGTCTGTGTCTGTATCTCCACCTTCCTCTCCAGCTGTTCCTATATGCCTGAGTAGTGTTACTGCCCTAAGTAACAAATCAGCTCAGGAATGCATGTTGTCTTTTGCAAATGCGAAAGGCCAGTAAATTTCCAACAGCTAAGAAATGTAAAGACTTGCACAATAAAGTTGGAAAATTCTTGTAAGAAACAATGTTTCTCAAGGATTTGCTCCAGTATTTGTTAGTAAAAAATATATTTCTGTCTTCAGTGTGGACTATTTACTAGGTTAGCTCTGATTTACACTTCACCCACTCCCAGCTTCGGGTACCTTAGGCTAAATGTAACCTCAACACTACGCTGAAGGATCTGTGACTGCAGTTGACCACACCACAAAGGCCAAATGCTTTTGAGCTTGGAAACAGCTCCCATCCACAGCTAATGAACATCCTTTCAGTGGATGACAAATTGTGGAGACAAAATGTGTGTCATAAAGTATTCTCCCACAGAGCTGAGCAGAGTGCTGCCTGTGGATGTGGGGAATGTGAATCTGCTCTGTTGTGCAGCAGTCAGGCAGACAAAGAGCCGGGGCCTGGGCCGTCAGCGACTGTGGGACATACTAAGCATCTGGTGACAGATCCGTCAGGATGCGTGATCACTTTACACTGGGCTGCATGTGTGTGGGACTCCTGGATAGATACATGGAGTGTTTTTACTGCCGACTTATTGCACACCTCAAGAATTCCAGCGCAATCCTGTTCTCACTAGTAAAACCTGCTTGTGTGCTCAACTCCAAACAGCCCCGTGTTTAATTGTGTGCGATAGTGCCTGCAAAGCACAAGCATCTTATGCTTCTGTTTCAACCTGTCAATAAATCGAGACAAAAAGCAACACCCTCCTGTCTTCTTGCAACTGTTGCTGTTGTTTACCATAATACGGAGGCCTTGCAGACAGTCTGGTGATTCAGCGCTGATGATTCAGCGGGATGAGAATGAAATATTGTTGAAATAAGGTTCAAAAAATGCTCTGAACCTCAGGATTCTTCATTAATCTCTACTTCTCGTCATATATATAAAACTAGTAGATGCGATTATGTCTTGCAGGACCTCTTTGATCATTTGCAAAACATATTACAAAATACAGAAAAACCCCTAATTGCACTTGGTTTCCTTCCCTTGGTTTCTCATGCCACCCTGTCTGAGAAAGTATAATGAAACCTGCCATTGTGTGCAGCCCAACTGTGTTACTCTGTTACAGTTGTAGCCCTATGTTCTGTGGTGCCAGCCAGTTCTGAGCAATTTAAACCTGCACAGCGTACACTTAGATGTAACAATGACTCCATGTGAAAGACTCATTATACGAGTGCCAAGAGTGTCAGGTAGAGCTGCAGTGGAGCTCCTTTTCTGCCTGACATTTCGTGTTCTTTGTAAACTGGCCGTCACATTATTGTATTATATTATATTGTACATATGTTTTGTACAATGTGGCAGGTTAAACATTAATATTTGGCTATCGGTGCCCTACAGCGGCTGATGTTGAACTCTCCACCAAAAAATCTTTGATTTCTGCATGAATCCATTTAAGTATTTGATTTAAAAATTAGTCAGATTGTACAGTTATGAGGTGTTTTTATTAGAAATGGAGAAATATTGCAGATTTTTCATTTGGTCTTAATTTTTTGTTATTTATTCATTTTACTTTTCCAAAGGGATGTTTTCTTGTTTTATTTTGTTTCAAGTTAATAATATGAATTGTATTTATGGGGGTAAATATCTGCTATCACTGAAATGTAATCATTTTGAAATTTGAGTTTGAAGGTTCTAGTGGCGTGTATTTCTGTCCACATGTATTTGTCCATTGAGCTTTCATTTGTTTTTTCACCTTTCTGAGATATTTTCTTTGGTCATATTGTATTTATTTTATTGATCGAAGCTCTTTTCCATGTTTTGACTGCTGTAAAACTGTAATTTCCCCACTTAAATGTCCCAATATAAATAAAGCATAGTTATCATATTGTAAACAGCTTCACATAACCCCAGAAAACTATTGTTAGTAATGACATCCAAGGCCTTTAAGTAAACTGCAGTGTTGTGCAAAGCTCATGTTCCCGCATTGCTAACTTTAACCTGCCTTCTTCTTAATGGCCATCAGGGGATGCACCCCTGTTGTTGCAAAAACACTTCCAGTCCAAAAGAAGTCTATGGGAAACTGGCCCTCAAGGATGGCATTAGTAACCACTTTCATGGTCAGTTTATAGACTGATTCCCTTATTTCTGTTCACACTGAGTAGAACATTGAGTCCATGGAGGACAAGTAAATTTTGTATTTCCAACATCTTAAACAGGGTTGTATCAGACCTCTTAGACATATGAGGCATGAGCCATTTTTCTGTATTTACAGTCATTTGAAAAAGAGTATTATATTATATTATAATATTTTACATGCTAGACAATCATAACAAAAACTCTCTTTCATTTGGAGGAAGCTCACTTCCACCTCCCTGTATTTATGAATTCTTACAGTTTGTGGCCATAGGTGTAGGAACCTAGATCGGCAAGTAACTCCTCTGTTTCACTTTTCTTTCATTTGTGAACAAGACTCTGATATAGATGAAGCAACTCATGCACACATTTCTCAGGCTGAGAACCATGGCCAGACTTGGAGGTGATCATTTTTATAACAAATAGTTTACCCTTGGTGCTGCATTTATTAAAAGGTACAGAACTCATAGAGACCTCTGTATCGATTCAAATCATGACATTTAAACCAGGCCAAATTAGGTCTGACATTTCTGAACTCTGCAATTGAAAAGCTTAGCACTGTTCTGGCTAAAGCCACGTTGTATTGAAGAAAAAGGTAAAGATATCAGGTCATTCTTACAAGCTTCCCTGGCAAACAGCATCCATAAATTTTAAGGTGCAACACACACACACACAGATGTGTAATGGACAAATAAAATATCATCTGACATACTAAAACTGAAGCACAGATCGTCTGTACGTCTCACAAAACCATAATTAGTTGTGTGGTTATAGCCGTTAATTAGCGGTCAGCTACATCTGCCTTTGTTAAAAAGCAGGACTTTAAAGCAGGACTGCTTTTAATTTTAAGCATTAACAAAATACAAAATCAACCCGTGTGTGTGTGTCAGAATGTTACTATGGAAAGCACTTTCACACAGAAAACGTCTGACTGACTGAGACATGTTGTTGTTTTAAGTGTTCAAATAAAGTGCTCTTCTTGCCTGCCAGAGAGGTGACTAAGGGATGTTGGGCCCTTGTTTCCTGGTTGAAAATCTTGTGGATTATACAAAGATTATACCGGCCTTTCTTGCTGATTTCATTAGTCCTCTAAAAATCCTGCCATTATGTTGGAGATAAAACATAATTAAAACTGCATTTTGGTGGTATGGGATCATAATCACTAGGAGTCAAGACTGATTTCTTCAATGAAGACTCCAGTTTCCTCATTGCTCCACACAGTTGTCTTTGTTTGCTGCTATTTTTCATCTCTCCAGTCAGCCGCTTGATGTTTGTCAGCCCTTATTCACTAACACTCTGTTGCACTTTGTTGCTTTTGCTGATACGCTGACTTTTGCTCCGTAGGAATTGTTAAAACATTTGTAATAACATCAACATTTCTCAAACATGTGCAATAATGCAGTCTTTACCTTGAGGTGACTGCTGTCGTGATTTGGGGCTATATAAATAAAATTTAATTGAATTGTTTTGGACAACATCATGGAAAATGTAGTGATTAACACATTTGCTCAGGAACCAAAAGATCACTGGTTTGATTCCAGCCTGAGACTGAAAGGGCTTTTTCAAGAGGCAGGAAGGGCCGGGTGTAAAAATCTGCCAAATCAAACATGCAGAGCTGCCCGCTGTGACAAGGGAGCAGCCAAAAGCAGACTATCTGGTCTTTTAAGTGATGATGTATGAAAGCTGCTTCCGGGTCCAAACGAGTCTGCGTTTATTAAGGCTGTTGTGTTTTTAACATGTTTTAATGTTTTGTATCTTCTTCTATTTAATCTCAACAAACCCCTAAAAAGTCAGTGATCACTGTCGGCCTCTCGGTTTTTATTACCACTATTCATATTAAAGCTCAATTTTTAAAACCTTACGATGTAACTACAGCCCAGCCCATGCAGCAGTATATGAATGACGAACCTCATATTGTTCTCCTGACTGAAGTTTGGCCCGTTTACAACATCCTGCCATGCGATTGCATTTGTCCCTGACCATCGGGAACCCTCACGTTAACTTTTATCTTAAGTTAGCGTTCATCCTTCAGCTTCACTGTGTTTATGTTATGCCAACATAGCTGTGTAGCTAGCCACCACATAGCACATCATTATATACCAGCTAGTCCAGCTTCATTAACCTTACAAATGTCACTGCTGTTTAGTTTTCTGTCTTCATTTATTTCTGAAGTGATAGCAGAGCTGTACGTTTGAATTTTTTTTTTTGAAATCTCTCAGGCAGAACATGGTGGTTTATCATTAGATGGAAACTAGCGAGCTAACTTCCTGTTAGCTTCTAACTCTGTTAAATTTCATAAATTCTGTTTTCATGGATGCCTGGATGTTAAACTTAATTGTTACATCTGGTAAAGCAGCAACACTGATCATTTTATTAAAGATGAAAGAATTTAGACAGTTTGTAACTCTCAGTGATGCTGCAGTATTCGTTTGACTTTGGGACCTGAAGCGGAGTTTGGACCCAGAAATGACTAATGACGTCAGACTTAAAGACCTGATAGGCTACTGCATGTTAAATTATAGAGTAGAATTATAAAGAGCTAGATGTAAGCACACAAACACTGAATTTAATAAAACTGCACCAATACAGTACTAATGAAGCAGATTAACTTACTTTTTGTTTTTATTTTATTGCTTATTTATTCATAATAACACGTAAAAGAAATGAATAACCAATCAAAATATAATTAATTACTCTTCTACAACACTATGCATATTTGGTTTGCGTCAACAGACGTAGGCTGCCGGGGATTCCCATGATGCATTGAGTTTTTCCTTTCCAGTCACCTTTCTCACTCACTATGTGTTAATAGACCTCTCTGCATTAAATTCTACCTGTTATTAATCTCTGTCTCTCTTCCACAGCATGTCTCTTATCCTGTTTTCCTTCACCCTCCCCAACCGGTTGCAGCAGATGGCCCCGCCCCTCCCTGAGCCTGGTTCTGCCGGAGGTTTCTTCCTGTTAAAAGGGAGTTTTTCCTTCCCACTGTCGCCAAAGTGCTGCTCATAGGGGGTCATATGATTGTTGGGTTTTCTCTGTATCTATTATTGTACGATCTACTGTACAATATAAAGCGCCTTGAGGCGATTGTTGTTGTGATTTGGCGCTGTATAAATAAAATTGAATTGAATTGAATTGAATTGAATTGAATAGGTAAACCTACAATCATCACAGGTTTTTATTTTTCTTTTAAGGGTAAGACTGTAATTTACCATCTTGCAACACAACTGGGGAATGTACAAAATGAGAAGACAATTCATCAAAGTGAACTGATACAAATGCCATTTTGAGCAGGAAAATGTTCTGACAAAAAAGCAGCATGATATGAGCTGCAGCTAAAAGTATTTAGACCATATACTTGTACATGGAGGGCTATGGTTTGGTGGACGTTTCACAGCCTCAGGGCACAGACCTGGAATTCACCGTTTGTTTAGCGGATATGTGAGCGCTGCCAGTGCTGCCAGCTACAGCAGGAGGTGGTGCAGAGTTCATCTGCAGGTAAAACTTACCTGACCTGGAGCTGTCTGAATGTGGGGAAACAAAAAAAGCATCAAATGGGAAAGGGGGGAGGTGACACACGATCACAGAAGGCCACACATAAAGGGAACATTGTTCAAAATAGGCTGCATCTGAATCAGCCTTTCATGTTCTTTTATGTGTTTAATAGTTAACTGGTGGGAGTAGAAATCCACCTAATCAGACCTTAATTAACCTGACAAAATGAAACTGTCTTAAATGCAGAGGTATTATTTTTCCTTAACAAAATACAAAGTGAAATGAACACTCCATCACAGATATTGTTCAAGAGAAATGTTGACATTTAAGGCTCGACTAATGTCTTCTCAGACCCTCAAGAGCACACATATAAAGCAGGACATACTTTTTTCACTTCCACTGTGTCACCATATACAAGCGTGAGTGCTGTGTGTAATCTTCTCAACTGATGCAGGAGTGCATTTTACAAATTAACAGGCCTTTCTCTTTATAACGCCTGAGGCTTTCGACATAAAGATATCAGTGTGATCTGCAGAACCCATGCTTATCCATCTTCCAGAAGATTGGGATCTTCCTTCAAAGGGAAGCTCAGGGCTTCCTATCATTACTGGTTACTTGTAAACCTGTAATTAAGTCCAAATTATGCCTATTAATAACCTGCAAGGGAGAGGCTGAGAACTTAATGACTTAATATGGAGGTGGAATCAGTTAGGGGACAACTATGAAGACGTGATAATTTGAGGAGGTAGCCTGCACGAACTCACCATGACAATGAAGAGCACAGACCAGGTGTTGAACTTCCTGAATACACATATTCAGCATACATGTGAAAGGGCTGTCACCTTCCCTCTCATTACCTATAAATACCTCCTTCACATTATCCCTGTCATTCCAAAGGCATGCCGAGCTCTGGTTAAAAGTATGTCAGTGCACATTCTTCTGAAAACATCCTAAAAGAGACTAGGAGGGCCTCCTCAGACCCTATTTATATGTTTCACATGCAACGGTATTTATTGCACTGCAGATATGTACATATGCTGATATTTGACTGTATGCCAAAATATTTGCTCGCTATAAAACAAGCATCACCATTGAGTTATTAATGATTAGTGTGTATTTTTATTTCATTTTGGCTTTTTGTTTTGAAAAATTTTGAAAATGTTTCGTTTTATTTTAGTTTTTATTATTTTCAGTGCTAGTTTCGGTCTTTTTGATTTTTATTGTATGGAGACCATATATATCAAAAGCAAGATTTATAAGCGGTAACAGTATTACAAGAAAAACTTTTTGACAGCAGATGACTCAAAGTGTTGTTGACACCCAGAGTCTTAATAAACACGTTCAACTTAATGGAAATGTAAGTTTTTATCAGGCTTTGGAATTTAATGTGCAGAAGCTCATAGTCATTCCTGCCAATATGCAATGCAGGTGTTGTATCCTACTCCTATTAATTATCGCTGTTTGCGTCTTCTCTAACTCACACAGGCTGTGCCAACAGGTGACAGTGACAGTTCTTTGGTCTGGCTCTGCAGCCAGACTAATGACGACAGCTCCGTAATTTCCCCCCGTCTGAGTCATCAGAGTACCTGACGATATAATTAGGTTCATAGCTCTCAGACAAAGCCAGGCTTTGGTATTAAACAGTAACATTTGCCACAATGATTTCACGTGTAAACTTTGCTCTGAAGCACAGGTGTGGAGCCACATCTCTCTGATTCTACAAAGTTAGAATCACTTGATTCAGGACATCATTCCTTTGTGAGTATGTTCACCTGCAGGATTCCTTCTATCAGCACATCCAATAATAAAGACATCAATTTAGCTCCAAAGTGCAGCTATATGTAGGTGATGATAGACTAGATAAAACACATATCAAACGCACCCTATAATTCACATTATTTAGTGTCATTAAGGACACCAGGTGCAGATGTGAACTGTGACCTTGAACAGTCAAACAGCCTTTTACCAACCATCTATCTCTCGTCCAAATTACTGCCTTGTAGTTGCATGCCTCAGCCAGGCAGTAAAGTTGCACTTTGGGTCCCTCACATAACATTTGTCACCTTAGATGTAAAATGTCATCATTTATTCATTTGTCATCTTAGGCCTGAGTGGAAATTTGTCATAATGAGTTTATGATTTATTGCATTATTGTGAAAAATGATAAAAACTTCAAGTGGGCATAATAGTAAAGACAGTCCCTTAAGGCATTTCTTATATATAATATAATGACCAGTGTCCTTGAATCAAAATAGATGTAATGGTAACAAAACCTTCTTCAAGTACTTCCTATATATTGTTTTCAGATGAATGGCATGGATGTGAGGTTATACTGAGGTTAACCAAAATCCAATCAGTTCATAACTGACTCCACATAAAATCTGTGTAAACTTTTATCAGCTCATTGGTAGGATGTTCTTTTCATGAAATGTTGTGATGTGACAGAAGGCAAACCTTCCAAAAAGTCCAACTTTTTGCTCCTAGGCATCATCAAGATGTTTTTTGACCAATGTGAGATGAGCCTTTGTGTTCTTTGGCCAGCAGTGTTTTTTGCTTGGAGTTCTCCCATGATGCCATTTTTGATCACTGCTGAATCATGAACTCTGACTTTAGCTGAAGGAAGGGAGGTCTGCAGTCATTTAAATGTTCTTCTGGGTTTGTTTGTGACCTTCAAGATGATTTGTTGATGCGCTCTTAGGGTAATTTTGGTAGGCTGGCCAATCCTGGGAAGGTTCACCACTCGGTTTCTATATTTGTGGATAACAGCTCTCACTGTGGTTCCCTAAGGTCCAAAGCTTTAGAAGTAGCTTTGTAAGACTTCCCAAACTGGCAGATGCTGTTGACTTTGTTTCTCATCTGTGAGTTTGTTTAGATTATTGCATGCTGTGCTGCTTTTTGAAACCTCATAGTCTACTTCACTTTGACTTAACCATACAATTTCTTTTCCACACAGAGACAGGCAGGTCTGAATACCTTTTTTCCATTTATAAACATGTTATTAGGGCCCGAGCACCGAGAGTGCGAAGGCCCTATTGTATCTGCTCCGTTTCTTATTATTATTAGGGCCCGAGCACCGAGAGTGCGAAGGCCCTATTGTATCTGCTCCGTTTCTTATTATTATTAGGGCCCGAGCACTGAGAGTGCGAAGGCCCTATTGTATCTGCTCCGTTTCTTATTATTATTAGGGCCCGAGCACTGAGAGTGCGAAGGCCCTATTGTATCTGCTCCGTTTCTTATTATTATTATTATTATTATTATTATTATTATTATTATTATTATTATTATTATTCACCCCAAACAAGGGCCTTTTTGAGGGCCTAAACATGCTCAAAAACTCATGAAATTTTGCACACATGCCAGGTCTGGTGAAAAATTTTGTATTTTAATGGTTTTACATATGAGCACTGGGAAATGGCTCTACAGCGCCACCTATGCCTTGTTAAATGCAGCCCTACGACCACATCGTTTGAGCTACATGTATGAAATTTGGCACACATGTGTATCATGCCAAGACGAACAAAAAAGTCAGTGGGCCCATTGACGCAAACCCAACAGGAAGTCCGCCATTTGGAAGAGAAGGTGACATTTTGGCTCTAATTTTGCCATTTCCATGCCTCGAACTTTTGCGAACTCCTCCTTGGGGTTTCATTTCATAAGCTTCAAATTTGGACAGTGTCAACTACACCCTTGTGCCATGTTAAATTGCGGAGCTTTTGAGTTTTCACAATACTATGACGCCGTGGCGCCATGGCGAATTTCGATGACTCGCCATGAAAATCTTATTGCCTCTCATTTTGTCATACATTTTCTGACCTTGACCAAAGTGAACACATATGATAAGGCTCCACCCCTGAACATATTTCAACTGCCATATTTGACATGAAGGACAGCGCCACCTAGTGGGAACAGGAAATGTCATGTTTTACACTTTGGGGTACAGTATAGTGATGGGTGACATCTGCAGCCTCAAATTTCTCCAGGAAAGCCTTAAGGAGTTGGTCTTGGGTTACAGTGAAAACTGTGAGTTTTCGCAAAAGGGTGTGACCCCAGCAGCATGGCGAACTTTGATGTCACGCCATGAAGAAACAAATTAGTATAACTCAATGAAATCCAGTCTGATCAGTACCAGACTTTACAGGCATGATGTCAGACCCGCCCTGAACAGATTGATGTGCCCATTGTCGGAAATACGGACAGCGCCACCTAGTGGGAACAGGAAATGTCATGGCTTTCATTTTGTTGTACTGATTTTCACAGGTTCATCGTGGCCACCTGAAAAGCGGTGAATATCACCATCAGTCCCTCGTGATGCTTCAGTGCAAAAATTGTGACTTTAAACTGAACGGCGCACCCTGGTGGCAACGCTGTTCACCATGAAAGATGAAGTGGCTTTTGAGGGTCTTGGCAAGTGTATAGAGGCTTGAAATTTGGCACACACCTCCAATGTGACGAAGGCTTTGTTGTCATGTGATCATTTTCATTGAATATCCCAAAATGGCTCCACAGCGCCCCCTACAAAATTTCAAAACCACAGCCCCAGCTCTGTGTTTTATGTATGAATCTGAAACCTGGTAGGCTTATAGGAGATATCAAGATGTACAAAAAAGTCTCTTGGAGCAATATCCCAAATCCAACAGGAAGTCAGCCATTTTAAAATTAATGTGTAATTTTGGCGACATTTTCCCCTCTTTTCAGGCTTCATACTTTGACGAACTCCTCCAAGGGATTTCATCATATTGAAGCATTCTTCAGTGTGTAGAATCTAAAGACCTTTGTGATGTTAAATTGCGAAGCTTTTTCCGTTCAGGGAAACGGGGTGGTCATGGCGGCACGTAGAGTTTCAATCACTCGCAAAAAGCAGTAATCTGCTGTCACTAAAAAACACAATGTCCAATCTCTCCCAAAGGTCGCAGGTGTGATGAGACTCGAGCTTGGAAATGTTTGTTATGCTATTTGTCAATAATGGTTAGAGCGCCACCTAGTGGCATGACTATAATCCTGGTTGAATAAGATGAAATGTTAGCTGGTGATTAAAAGCATGAAATCCATCAATGTGACATCACATCGGACGTGCCGGTTTGAGGTGTTGGCAGTGGCTCGACGTGCCGGGGGTGCGAGGGCCCTCATAACGCTGCTTGCAGCTTTAATTATTTAGGGCCCGAGCACTGAGAGTGCGAAGGCCCTATTGTATCTGCTCCGTTTCTTATTATTATTATTATTATTATTATTATTATTATTATTATTATTATTATTATTATTCACCCCAAACAAGGGCCTTTTTGAGGGCCTAAACATGCTCAAAAACTCATGAAATTTTGCACACATGCCAGGTCTGGTGAAAAATTTTGTATTTTAATGGTTTTACATATGAGCACTGGGAAATGGCTCTACAGCGCCACCTATGCCTTGTTAAATGCAGCCCTACGACCACATCGTTTAAGCTACATGTATGAAATTTGGCACACATGTGTATCATGCCAAGACGAACAAAAAAGTCTGTGGGCCCATTGACGCAAACCCAACAGGAAGTCCGCCATTTGGAAGAGAAGGTGACATTTTGGGTCTGATTTTGCCATTTCCATGCCTCGAACTTTAACGAACTCCTCCTTGGGATTTGGTCGTATAAGCTTCAAATTTGGACAGTGTCAACTACACCCTTGTGCCATGTTAAATTGCGGAGCTTTTGAGTTTTCACAATACTATGAGGCCGTGGCGCCATGGCGAATTTCGATGACTCGCCATGAAAATCTTATTGCCTCTCATTCTGTCATACATGTTCCGATCTGGACCAAAGAGCACACATATGATAAGGCTCCACCCCTGAACATATTTCAACTGCCATATTTGACACCAGGGACAGCGCCACCTAGTGGGAACAGGAAATGTCATGTTTTACACTTTGGGGTACAGTATTGTGATGGGTGACATCTGCAGCCTCAAATTTCTCCAGGAAAGCCTTAAGGAGTTGGTCTTGGGTTACAGTGAAAACTGTGACTTTTCGCAAAAGGGTGTGACCCCAGCGGCATGGCGAACTTTGATGTCACGCCATGAAGAAACAAATTAGTATAACTCAATGAAATCCAGTCTGATCAGTACCAGACTTTACAGGCATGATGTCAGACCCGCCCTGAACAGATTGATGTGCCCATTGTCGGGAATACGGACAGCGCCACCTAGTGGGAACAGGAAATGTCATGGCTTTAATTTTGTTGTACTGATTTTCACAGGTTCATCGTGGCCACCTCAAAAGCGGTGAATATCACCATCAGTCCCTTGTGATGCTTCAGTGCAAAAATTGTGACTTTAAACTGAACGCCGCACCCTGGTGGCAACGCGGTTCACCATGAAAGATGAAGTGGCTTTTGAGGGGCTTGGAAAGTTTAAAAAGTCTTGAAATTTGGCGCACACCTCCAATGTGGTTAAGGCTTTGTTGTTATGTGATCATTTACATTGAATATCCCAAAATGGCTCCACAGCGCCCCCTACAAAATTTCAAAATCACAGCCCCTGCTCTGTGTTTTATGTATGAGTCTGAAACCTGGTAAGCTTATAGGAGATATCAAGATGTACAAAAAAGTCTCTTGGAGCAATATCCCAAATCCAACAGGAAGTCAGCCATTTTAAAATTAATGTGCAATTTTGGCAACATTTTCCCCTCTTTTCAGGCATCGTTCTTTGACGAACTCCTCCAAGGGATTTCATCATATTGCACTATTCTTCAGTGTGTGGAATCCAAAGACCTTTGTGTTGTTAAATTGCGAAGCTTTTTACGTTCAGGGAAACGGGGTGGTTATGGCGGCACATAGACTCTCAATCACTCGCCAAAACGCAGTAATCTGCTGTTACTCAAAAACACAATGTCCAATCTCACCCAAAGGTCGCAGGCATAATGAGACTCGAGTTCGGAAATGTTTGTTATGCCATTTGTAAATAATGGTTAGAGTGCCACCTAGTGGAACGACTAGCTAATCATGAATGAATGAGTTGAAATGTTAGCTGGTGGTTAAATGCATGAATTCCATCAATGTGACATCGATCGGACGTGCTGGTTTTAGGTGTTGGGCGTGGCTCGACGCGCCGGGGGTGCGAGGGCCCTCATAACGCTGCTTGCAGCTTTAATTAGGGCCCGAGCACTGACAGTGCGAAGGCCCTATTGTAATTGCTCTGTTTATTATTATTATTATTATTATTATTATTATTATTATTATTATTATTATTATTATTATTATTATTATTCCGGCAAATGAATTGGCCGTTTGAGGGCCTAAACATGCTCGAAAACTCATGAAACTTTGCACACGCGTCAGGTCTGGTGAAAATTTACGTATTTTAATGTTCTCAGACATGGCCAGGGAAAATTAGCTCAGTAGCGCCACCTAGAAAAATGAAAAACGCGAGCCCCCGGTATGGGTATGACCTACATGTTTGAAAGTCGGTACACCTATATAACGTTCCGAGTCGAACAAAAAAGTCTATTATGGCAATGTCCTAAACCCAACAGGAAGTCCGCCATTTTGGATTGAAGGTGACATTTTGGGTCTGATTTTACCGTTTCCATGCCTTGTACTTTAACGAACTCCTCCTTGGGATTTGGTCCTATAAACTTCAAATTTGGACAGTGTCAACTACACCCTTGTGCCATGTTAAATTGCGGAGCTTTTGAGTTTTCACAATAGTATGAGGCCGTGGCGCCATGGCGAATTTTGATGACTCGCCATGAAAATCTTATTGGCTCTCATTCTGTCATACATGTTCCGATCTGGACCAAAGAGCACACATATGATAAGGCTCCACCCCTGAACATATTTCAACTGCCATATTTGACATCAAGGACAGCGCCACCTAGTGGGAACAGGAAATGTCATGTTTTACACTTTGGGGTACAGTATAGTGATGGGTGACATCTGCAGCCTCATATTTCTCCAGGAAAGCCTTAAGGAGTTGGTCTTGGGTTACAGTGAAAACTGTGACTTTTCGCAAAAGGGTGTGACCCCAGCGGCGTGGCGAACTTTGATGTCACGCCATGAAGAAACAAATTAGTATAACTCAATGAAATCCAGTCTGATCAGTACCAGACTTTACAGGCATGATGTCAGACCCGCCCTGAACAGATTGATGTGCCCATTGTCGGAAATACGGACAGCGCCACCTAGTGGCAACAGGAAATGTCATGGCTTTAATTTTGTTGTACTGATTTTCACAGGTTCATCTTGGCCACCTCAAAAGCGGTGAATATCACCATCAGTCCCTCGTGATGCTTCAGTGCAAAAATTGTGAGTTTAAACTGAACGGCGCACCCTGGTGGCAACGCTGTTCAACATGAAAGATGAAGTGGCTTTTGAGGGTCTTGGCAAGTTTATAGAGGCTTGAAATTTGGCACACACCTCCAAATGGATGAAGGCTTTGTTGGCATGTGATCATTTTCATTGAATAGCGCGAAATGGCTCCACAGCGCCCCCTACAAAATTTCAAAACATCAGCCCCAGCTCTGTGTTTTATGTATGAGTCTGAAACCTGGTAAGCTTATAGGAGATATCAGGATGTACAAAAAAGTCTCTTGGAGTAATATCCCAAATCCAACAGGAACTCAGCCATTTTAAAATTAATGTGTAATTTTGGCGACATTTTCCCCTCTTTCCAGGCATTGTTCTTTGACGAACTCCTCCAAGGGATTTCATCATATTGAACCAATCTCCTGTGTGTGGAATCTAAAGACCTTTGTGATGTTAAATTGCAAAGGTTTTTACATTCAGGGAAACGGGGTGGTCATGGCGGCACGTGGAGTTTGAATCACTCTCCAAAAAGCAGTAATCTGCTGTCACTCAAAAACACAATGTCCAATCTCTCCCAAACGTCTCAGGTGTGATGAGACTCGAGCTCGGAAATGTTTGGTATGCCATTTGTCGGTAATAGTTAGAGCGCCACCTATTGGGACGACTATAATCATGGTTCAATGAGATGAAATGTTAGCTGGTGGTTAAATGCATGAATTCCATCAATGTGACATCACATCGGACGTGCTGGTTTTAGGTGTTGGGCGTGGCTCGACACGCCGGGGGTGCGAGGGCCCTCATAACGCTGCTTGCAGCTTTAATATTATTATTATTATTATTATTCACCCCAAACAAGGGCCTTTTTGAGGGCCTAAACATGCTCAAAAACTCATGAAATTTTGCACACATGCCAGGTCTGGTGAAAAATTTTGTATTTTAATGGTTTTACATATGAGCACTGGGAAATGGCTCTACAGCGCCACCTATGCCTTGTTAAATGCAGCCCTACGACCACATCGTTTGAGCTACATGTATGAAATTTGGCACACATGTGTATCATGCCAAGACGAACAAAAAAGTCTGTGGGCCCATTGACGCAAACCCAACAGGAAGTCCGCCATTTGGAAGAGAAGGTGACATTTTGGCTCTAATTTTGCCATTTCCATGCCTCGAACTTTTGCGAACTCCTCCTTGGGGTTTCATTTCATAACCTTCAAATTTGGACAGTGTCAACTACACCCTTGTGCCATGTTAAATTGCGGAGCTTTTGAGTTTTCACAATACTATGAGGCCGTGGCGCCATGGCGAATTTCGATGACTCGCCATGAAAATCTTATTGCCTCTCATTTTGTCATACATTTTCTGACCTTGACCAAAGTGAACACATATGATAAGGCTCCACCCCTGAACATATTTCAACTGCCATATTTGACACCAGGGACAGCGCCACCTAGTGGGAACAGGAAATGTCATGTTTTACACTTTGGGGTACAGTATTGTGATGGGTGACATCTGCAGCCTCAAATTTCTCCAGGAAAGCCTTAAGGAGTTGGTCTTGGGTTACAGTGAAAACTGTGACTTTTCGCAAAAGGGTGTGACCCCAGTGGCATGGCGAACTTTGATGTCACGCCATGAAGAAACAAATTAGTATAACTCAATGAAATCCAGTCTGATCAGTACCAGACTTTACAGGCATGATGTCAGACCCGCCCTGAACAGATTGATGTGCCCATTGTCGGGAATACGGACAGCGCCACCTAGTGGCAACAGGAAATGTCATGGCTTTAACTTTGTTGTACTGATTTTCACAGGTTGATCGTGGCCACCTCAAAAGCGGTGAATATCACCATCAGTCCCTCGTGATGCTTCAGTGCAAAAATTGTGACTTTAAACTGAACGGCGCACCCTGGTGGCAACGCGGTTCACCATGAAAGATGAAGTGGCTTTTGAGGGGCTTGGAAAGTTTAAAAAGTCTTGAAATTTGGCGCACACCTCCAATGTGGTTAAGGCTTTGTTGTTATGTGATCATTTTCATTGAATATCCCAAAATGGCTCCACAGCGCCCCCTACAAAATTTCAAAATCACAGCCCCTGCTCTGTGTTTTATGTATGAGTCTGAAACCTGGTAAGCTTATAGGAGATATCAAGATGTACAAAAAAGTCTTTTGGAGCAATATCCCAAATCCAACAGGAAGTCAGCCATTTTAAAATTAATGTGCAATTTTGGCAACATTTTCCCCTCTTTCCAGGCATCGTTCTTTGACGAACTCCTCCAAGGGATTTCATCATATTGCACTATTCTTCAGTGTGTGGAATCCAAAGACCTTTGTGTTGTTAAATTGCGAAGCTTTTTACGTTCAGGGAAACGGGGTGGTTATGGCGGCACGTAGACTCTCAATCACTCGCCAAAACGCAGTAATATGCTGTCACTCAAAAACACAATGTCCAATCTCACCCAAAGGTCGCAGGCATAATGAGACTCGAGTTCGGAAATGTTTGTTATGCCATTTGTACATAATGGTTAGAGTGCCACCTAGTGGAACGACTAGCTAATCATGAATGAATGAGTTGAAATGTTAGCTGGTGGTTAAATGCATGAATTCCATCAATGTGACATCGATCGGACGTGCTGGTTTTAGGTGTTGGGCGTGGCTCGACGCGCCGGGGGTGCGAGGGCCCTCATAACGCTGCTTGCAGCTTTAATTATTATTATTATTATTATTATTATTATTATTCAGGCGAAACAAGGGCCTTTTTGAGGGCCTAAACATGCTCAAAAACTCATGAAATTTTGCACACATGCCAGGTCTGGTGAAAAATTTTGTATTTTAATGGTTTTACATATGAGCACTGGGAAATGGCTCTAGAGCGCCACCTATGCCTTGTTAAATGCAGCCCTACGACCACATCGTTTGAGCTACATGTATGAAATTTGGCACACATATGTATCATGCCAAGACGAACAAAAAAGTCTGTGGGCCCATTGACGCAAACCCAACAGGAAGTCCGCCATTTGGAAGAGAAGGTGACATTTTGGCTCTAATTTTGCCATTTCCATGCCTCGAACTTTTGCGAACTCCTCCTTGGGGTTTGATTTCATAACCTTCATATTTGGTCAGTGTCAACTACACCCTTGTGCCATGTTAAATTGCGGAGCTTTTGAGTTTTCACAATACCATGAGGCCGTGGCGCCATGGCGAATTTCGATGACTCGCCATGAAAATCTTATTGCCTCTCATTTTGTCATACATTTTCTGACCTTGACCAAAGTGAACACATATGATAAGGCTCCACCCCTGAACATATTTCAACTGCCATATTTGACATCAAGGACAGCGCCACCTAGTGGGAACAGGAAATGTCATGTTTTACACTTTGGGGTACAGTATAGTGATGGGTGACATCTGCAGCCTCAAATTTCTCCAGGAAAGCCTTAAGGAGTTGGTCTTGGGTTACAGTGAAAACTGTGACTTTTTGCAAAAGGGTGTGACCCCAGCAGCATGGCGAACTTTGATGTCACGCCATGAAGAAACAAATTAGTATAACTCAATGAAATCCAGTCTGATCAGTACCAGACTTTACAGGCATGATGTCAGACCCGCCCTGAACAGATTGATGTGCCCATTGTCGGAAATACGGACAGCGCCACCTAGTGGCAACAGGAAATGTCATGGCTTTAATTTTGTTGTACTGATTTTCACAGGTTCATCGTGGCCACCTCAAAAGCAATGAATATCAACATCAGTCCCTCGTGATGCTTCAGTGCAAAAATTGTGACTTTAAACTGAACGGCGCACCCTGGTGGTAACGCGGTTCACCATGAAAGATGAAGTGGCTTTTGAGGGGCTTGGAAAGTTTATAGAGGCTTGAAATTTGGCACACACCTCCAAATGGATGTAGGCTTTGTTGTCATGTGATCATTTTCATTGAATAGCGCGAAATTGCTCCACAGCGCCCCCTACAAAATTTCAAAACATCAGCCCCAGCTCTGTGTTTCATCTATGAGTCTGAAACCTGGTAAGCTTATGGAAAATATCTGGATGTACAAAAAAGTCTCTTGGAGCAATATCCCAAATCCAACAGGAAGTCAGCCATTTTAAAATTAATGTGTAATTTTGGCGGCATTTTCCCCTCTTTTCAGGCTTCATACTTTGACGAACTCCTCCAAGGGATTTCATCAGATTGGACCGATCTGCAGTTTGTGGAATCTAAAGACCTTTGTGATGTTAAATTGCGAAGGTTTTTACGTCCAGGGAAACGGGGTGGTTATGGCGGCACTTAGAGTTTCAATCACTCGCCAAAAAGCAGTAATCTGCTGTCACTCAAAAACACCATGTCCAATCTCTCCCAAACGTCTCAGGTGTGATGAGACTCGAGCTTGGAAGTGTTTGTTATGCCATTTGTACATAATGGTTAGAGTGCCACCTAGTGGAACGACTAGCTAATCATGAATGAATGAGTTGAAATGTTAGCTGGTGGTTAAATGCATGAATTCCATCAATGTGACATCAGATCGGAGGTGCTGGTTTTAGGTGTTGGGCGTGGCTCGACGCGCCGGGGGTGCGAGGGCCCTCATAACGCTGCTTGCAGCTTTAATTATTAGGGCCCGAGCACCGAGAGTGCGAAGGCCCTATTGTATCTGCTCCGTTTCTTATTATTATTATTATTATTATTATTATTATTATTATTATTATTCAGGCGAAACAAGGGCCTTTTTGAGGGCCTAAACATGCTCAAAAACTCATGAAATTTTGCACACATGCCAGGTCTGGTGAAAAATTTTGTATTTTAATGGTTTTACATATGAGCACTGGGAAATGGCTCTAGAGCGCCACCTATGCCTTGTTAAATGCAGCCCTACGACCACATCGTTTGATCTACATGTATGAAATTTGGCACACATGTGTATCATGCCAAGACGAACAAAAAAGTCAGTGGGCCCATTGACGCAAACCCAACAGGAAGTCCGCCATTTGGAAGAGAAGGTGACATTTTGGCTCTGATTTTGCCATTTCCATGCCTCGAACTTTTGCGAACTCCTCCTTGGGGTTTGATTTCATAACCTTCATATTTGGTCAGTGTCAACTACACCCTTGTGCCATGTTAAATTGCGGAGCTTTTGAGTTTTCACAATACTATGAGGCCGTGGCGCCATGGCGAATTTCGATGACTCGCCATGAAAATCTTATTGCCTCTCATTTTGTCATACATTTTCTGACCTTGACCAAAGTGAACACATATGATAAGGCTCCACCCATGAACATATTTCAACTGCCATATTTGACATCAAGGACAGCGCCACCTAGTGGGAACAGGAAATGTCATGTTTTACACTTTGGGGTACAGTATAGTGATGGGTGACATCTGCAGCCTCAAATTTCTCCAGAAAAGCCTTAAGGAGTTGGTCTTGGATTACAGTGAAAACTGTGACTTTTCGCAAAAGGGTGTGACCCCAGCAGCATGGCGAACTTTGATGTCACGCCATGAAGAAACAAATTAGTATAACTCAATGAAATCCAGTCTGATCAGTACCAGACTTTACAGGCATGATGACAGATCCGCCCTGAACAGATTGATGTGCCCATTGTCGGGAATACGGACAGCGCCACCTAGTGGCAACAGGAAATGTCATGGCTTTAATTTTGTTGTACTGATTTTCACAGGTTCATCGTGGCCACCTCAAAAGCGGTGAATATCACCATCAGTCCCTTGTCATGCTTCAGTGCAAAAATTGTGACTTTAAACTGAACGCCGCACCCTGGTGGCAACGCGGTTCAACATGAAAGATGAAGTGGCTTTTGAGGGGCTTGGAAAGTTTAAAAAGTCTTGAAATTTGGCGCACACCTCCAATGTGGTTAAGGCTTTGTTGTTATGTGATCATTTTCCTTGAATATCCCAAAATGCCTCCACAGCGCCCCCTACAAAATTTCAAAATCACAGCCCCTGCTCTGTGTTTTATGTATGAGTCTGAAACCTGGTAAGCTTATAGGAGATATCAAGATGTACAAAAAAGTCTCTTGGAGCAATATCCCAAATCCAACAGGAAGTCAGCCATTTTAAAATTAATGTGCAATTTTGGCAACATTTTCCCCTCTTTTCAGGCATCGTTCTTTGACGAACTCCTCCAAGGGATTTCATCAGATTGGACCGATCTGCAGTTTGTGGAATCTAAAGACCTTTGTGATGTTAAATTGCGAAGCTTTTTACGTCCAGGGAAACGGGGTGGTTATGGCGGCACGTGGAGTTTCAATCACTCGCCAAAAAGCAGTAATCTGCTGTCACTCAAAAACACAATGTCCAATCTCTCCCAAAGGTCTCAGGTGTGATGAGACTCGAGCTTGGAAGTCTTTGTTATGCCATTTGTACATAATGGTTAGAGCGCCACCTAGTGGAACGACTAACTAATCATGAATGAATGAGTTGAAATGTTAGCTGGTGGTTAAATGCATGAATTCCATCAATGTGACATCAGATCGGACGTGCTGGTTTTAGGTGTTGGGCGTGGCTCGACGCGCCGGGGGTGCGAGGGCCCTCATAACGCTGCTTGCAGCTTTAATTATTATTAGGGCCCGAGCACCGAGAGTGCGAAGGCCCTATTGTATCTGCTCCGTTTCTTATTAGGGCCCGAGCACCGAGAGTGCGAAGGCCCTATTGTATCTGCTCCGTTTCTTATTATTATTATTATTATTATTCACCCCAAACAAGGGCCTTTTTGAGGGCCTAAACATGCTCAAAAACTCATGAAATTTTGCACACATGCCAGGTCTGGTGAAAAATTTTGTATTTTAATGGTTTTACATATGAGCACTGGGAAATGGCTCTACAGCGCCACCTATGCCTTGTTAAATGCAGCCCTACGACCACATCGTTTCAGCTACATGTATGAAATTTGGCACACATGTGTATCATGCCAAGACGAACAAAAAAGTCTGTGGGCCCATTGACGCAAACCCAACAGGAAGTCCGCCATTTGGAAGAGAAGGTGACATTTTGGCTCTAATTTTGCCATTTCCATGCCTCGAACTTTTGCGAACTCCTCCTTGGGATTTGGTTGTATAAGCTTCATCTTTGGTCAGTGTCAACTACACACCTGTGCCATGTTAAATTGCGGAGCTTTTGAGTTTTCACAATACTATGAGGCCGTGGCGCCATGGCGAATTTCGATGACTCGCCATGAAAATCTTATTGCCTCTCATTTTGTCATACATTTTCTGACCTTGACCAAAGTGAACACATATGATAAGGCTCCACCCCTAAACATATTTCAACTGCCATATTTGACATGAAGGACAGCGCCACCTAGTGGGAACAGGAAATGTCATGTTTTACACTTTGGGGTACAGTATAGTGATGGGTGACATCTGCAGCCTCAAATTTCTCCAGAAAAGCCTTAAGGAGTTGGTCTTGGGTTACAGTGAAAACTGTGACTTTTCGCAAAAGGGTGTGACCCCAGCAGCATGGCGAACTTTGATGTCACGCCATGAAGAAACAAATTAGTATAACTCCATGAAATCCAGTCTGATCAGTACCAGACTTTACAGGCATGAAGTCAGACCCGCCCTGAACAGATTGATGTGCCCATTGTCGGGAATACGGACAGCGCCACCTAGTGGGAACAGGAAATGTCATGGCTTTAATTTTGTTGTACTGATTTTCACAGGTTCATCGTGGCCACCTCAAAAGCGGTGAATATCACCATCAGTCCCTTGTGATGCTTCAGTGCAAAAATTGTGACTTTAAACTGAACGCCGCACCCTGGTGGCAACGCAGTTCACCATGAAAGATGAAGTGGCTTTTGAGGGGCTTGGAAAGTTTAAAAAGTCTTGAAATTTGGCGCACACCTCCAATGTCGTTAAGGCTTTGTTGTTATGTGATCATTTTCATTGAATATCCCAAAATGGCTCCACAGCGCCCCCTACAAAATTTCAAAATCACAGCCCCTGCTCTGTGTTTTATGTATGAGTCTGAAACCTGGTAAGCTTATAGGAGATATCAAGATGTACAAAAAAGTCTCTTGGAGCAATATCCCAAATCCAACAGGAAGTCAGCCATTTTAAAATTAATGTGCAATTTTGGCAACATTTTCCCCTCTTTTCAGGCATCGTTCTTTGACGAACTCCTCCAAGGGATTTCATCATATTGCACTATTCTTCAGTGTGTGGAATCCAAAGACCTTTGTGTTGTTAAATTGCGAAGCTTTTTACGTTCAGGGAAACGGGGTGGTTATGGCGGCACGTAGACTCTCAATCACTCGCCAAAACGCAGTAATCTGCTGTTACTCAAAAACACAATGTCCAATCTCACCCAAAGGTCGCAGGCATAATGAGACTCGAGTTCGGAAATGTTTGTTATGCCATTTGTACATAATGGTTAGAGTGCCACCTAGTGGAACGACTAGCTAATCATGAATGAATGAGTTGAAATGTTAGCTGGTGGTTAAATGCATGAATTCCATCAATGTGACATCGATTGGACATGCTGGTTTTAGGTGTTGGGCGTGGCTCGACGCGCCGGGGGTGCGAGGGCCCTCATAACGCTGCTTGCAGCTTTAATTATTATTATTATTATTATTATTATTATTATTCACCCCAAACAAGGGCCTTTTTGAGGGCCTAAACATGCTCAAAAACTCATGAAATTTTGCACACATGCCAGGTCTGGTGAAAAATTTTGTATTTTAATGGTTTTACATATGAGCACTGGGAAATGGCTCTAGAGCGCCACCTATGCCTTGTTAAATGCAGCCCTACGACCACATGGTTTGAGCTACATGTATGAAATTTGGCACACATGTGTATCATGCCAAGACGAACAAAAAAGTCTGTGGGCCCATTGACGCAAACCCAACAGGAAGTCCGCCATTTGGAAGAGAAGGTGACATTTTGGCTCTAATTTTGCCATTTCCATGCCTCGAACTTTTGCGAACTCCTCCTTGGGGTTTCATTTCATAACCTTCAAATTTGGACAGTGTCAACTACACCCTTGTGCCATGTTAAATTGCGGAGCTTTTGAGTTTTCACAATACTATGAGGCCGTGGCGCCATGGCGAATTTCGATGACTCGCCATGAAAATCTTATTGCCTCTCATTTTGTCATACATTTTCTGACCTTGACCAAAGTGAACACATATGATAAGGCTCCACCCCTAAACATATTTCAACTGCCATATTTGACATGAAGGACAGCGCCACCTAGTGGGAACAGGAAATGTCATGTTTTACACTTTGGGGTACAGTATAGTGATGGGTGACATCTGCAGCCTCAAATTTCTCCAGAAAAGCCTTAAGGAGTTGGTCTTGGGTTACAGTGAAAACTGTGACTTTTCGCAAAAGGGTGTGACCCCAGCAGCATGGCGAACTTTGATGTCACGCCATGAAGAAACAAATTAGTATAACTCCATGAAATCCAGTCTGATCAGTACCAGACTTTACAGGCATGAAGTCAGACCCGCCCTGAACAGATTGATGTGCCCATTGTCGGGAATACGGACAGCGCCACCTAGTGGGAACAGGAAATGTCATGGCTTTAATTTTGTTGTACTGATTTTCACAGGTTCATCGTGGCCACCTCAAAAGCGGTGAATATCACCATCAGTCCCTTGTGATGCTTCAGTGCAAAAATTGTGACTTTAAACTGAACGCCGCACCCTGGTGGCAACGCAGTTCACCATGAAAGATGAAGTGGCTTTTGAGGGGCTTGGAAAGTTTAAAAAGTCTTGAAATTTGGCGCACACCTCCAATGTGGTTAAGGCTTTGTTGTTATGTGATCATTTTCATTGAATATCCCAAAATGGCTCCACAGCGCCCCCTACAAAATTTCAAAATCACAGCCCCTGCTCTGTGTTTTATGTATGAGTCTGAAACCTGGTAAGCTTATAGGAGATATCAAGATGTACAAAAAAGTCTCTTGGAGCAATATCCCAAATCCAACAGGAAGTCAGCCATTTTAAAATTAATGTGCAATTTTGGCAACATTTTCCCCTCTTTTCAGGCATCGTTCTTTGACGAACTCCTCCAAGGGATTTCATCATATTGCACTATTCTTCAGTGTGTGGAATCCAAAGACCTTTGTGTTGTTAAATTGCGAAGCTTTTTACGTTCAGGGAAACGGGGTGGTTATGGCGGCACGTAGACTCTCAATCACTCGCCAAAACGCAGTAATCTGCTGTTACTCAAAAACACAATGTCCAATCTCACCCAAAGGTCGCAGGCATAATGAGACTCGAGTTCGGAAATGTTTGTTATGCCATTTGTACATAATGGTTAGAGTGCCACCTAGTGGAACGACTAGCTAATCATGAATGAATGAGTTGAAATGTTAGCTGGTGGTTAAATGCATGAATTCCATCAATGTGACATCGATCGGACGTGCTGGTTTTAGGTGTTGGGCGTGGCTCGACGCGCCGGGGGTGCGAGGGCCCTCATAACGCTGCTTGCAGCTTTAATTATTAGGGCCCGAGCACCGAGAGTGCGAAGGCCCTATTGTATCTGCTCCGTTTCTTATTATTATTAGGGCCCGAGCACCGAGAGTGCGAAGGCCCTATTGTATCTGCTCCGTTTCTTATTATTATTATTATTATTATTATTATTATTATTATTATTATTATTATTATTATTCACCCCAAACAAGGGCCTTTTTGAGGGCCTAAACATGCTCAAAAACTCATGAAATTTTGCACACATGCCAGGTCTGGTGAAAAATTTTGTATTTTAATGGTTTTACATATGAGCACTGGGAAATGGCTCTAGAGCGCCACCTATGCCTTGTTAAATGCAGCCCTACGACCACATCGTTTCAGCTACATGTATGAAATTTGGCACACATGTGTATCATGCCAAGACGAACAAAAAAGTCTGTGGGCCCATTGACGCAAACCCAACAGGAAGTCCGCCATTTGGAAGAGAAGGTGACATTTTGGCTCTAATTTTGCCATTTCCATGCCTCGAACTTTTGCGAACTCCTCCTTGGGGTTTCATTTCATAACCTTCAAATTTGGACAGTGTCAACTACACCCTTGTGCCATGTTAAATTGCGGAGCTTTTGAGTTTTCACAATACTATGAGGCCGTGGCGCCATGGCGAATTTCGATGACTCGCCATGAAAATCTTATTGCCTCTCATTTTGTCATACATTTTCTGACCTTGACCAAAGTGAACACATATGATAAGGCTCCACCCCTAAACATATTTCAACTGCCATATTTGACATGAAGGACAGCGCCACCTAGTGGGAACAGGAAATGTCATGTTTTACACTTTGGGGTACAGTATAGTGATGGGTGACATCTGCAGCCTCAAATTTCTCCAGAAAAGCCTTAAGGAGTTGGTCTTGGGTTACAGTGAAAACTGTGACTTTTCGCAAAAGGGTGTGACCCCAGCAGCATGGCGAACTTTGATGTCACGCCATGAAGAAACAAATTAGTATAACTCAATGAAATCCAGTCTGATCAGTACCAGACTTTACAGGCATGATGTCAGACCCACCCTGAACAGATTGATGTGCCCATTGTCGGAAATACGGACAGCGCCACCTAGTGGCAACAGGAAATGTCATGGCTTTAATTTTGTTGTACTGATTTTCACAGGTTCATCGTGGCCACCTCAAAAGCGGTGAATATCACCATCAGTCCCTTGTGATGCTTCAGTGCAAAAATTGTGACTTTAAACTGAACGCCGCACCCTGGTGGCAACGCGGTTCACCATGAAAGATGAAGTGGCTTTTGAGGGGCTTGGAAAGTTTAAAAAGTCTTGAAATTTGGCGCACACCTCCAATGTGGTTAAGGCTTTGTTGTTATGTAATCATTTTCATTGAATATCCCAAAATGGCTCCACAGCGCCCCCTACAAAATTTCAAAATCACAGCCCCTGCTCTGTGTTTTATGTATGAGTCTGAAACCTGGTAAGCTTATAGGAGATATCAAGATGTACAAAAAAGTCTCTTGGAGCAATATCCCAAATCCAACAGGAAGTCAGCCATTTTAAAATTAATGTGCAATTTTGGCAACATTTTCCCCTCTTTTCAGGCGTCGTTCTTTGACGAACTCCTCCAAGGGATTTCATCAGATTGATGCAATCTCCTGTGTGTGGAATCTAAAGACCTTTGTGTTGTTAAATTGCGAAGCTTTTTACGTTCAGGGAAACGGGGTGGTTATGGCGGCACGTAGACTCTCAATCACTCGCCAAAACGCAGTAATCTGCTGTTACTCAAAAACACAATGTCCAATCTCACCCAAAGGTCGCAGGCATAATGAGACTCGAGTTCGGAAATGTTTGTTATGCCATTTGTACATAATGGTTAGAGTGCCACCTAGTGGAACGACTAGCTAATCATGAATGAATGAGTTGAAATGTTAGCTGGTGGTTAAATGCATGAATTCCATCAATGTGACATCAGACCGGAGGTGCTGGTTTTAGGTGTTGGGCGTGGCTCGACGCGCCGGGGGTGCGAGGGCCCTCATAACGCTGCTTGCAGCTTTAATTATTATTATTATTATTATTATTATTCAGGCGAAACAAGGGCCTTTTTGAGGGCCTAAACATGCTCAAAAACTCATGAAATTTTGCACACATGCCAGGTCTGGTGAAAAATTTTGTATTTTAATGGTTTTACATATGAGCACTGGGAAATGGCTCTAGAGCGCCACCTATGCCTTGTTAAATGCAGCCCTACGACCACATCGTTTGATCTACATGTATGAAATTTGGCACACATGTGTATCATGCCAAGACGAACAAAAAAGTCAGTGGGCCCATTGACGCAAACCCAACAGGAAGTCCGCCATTTGGAAGAGAAGGTGACATTTTGGCTCTGATTTTGCCATTTCCATGCCTCGAACTTTTGCGAACTCCTCCTTGGGGTTTGATTTCATAACCTTCATATTTGGTCAGTGTCAACTACACCCTTGTGCCATGTTAAATTGCGGAGCTTTTGAGTTTTCACAATACTATGAGGCCGTGGCGCCATGGCGAATTTCGATGACTCGCCATGAAAATCTTATTGCCTCTCATTTTGTCATACATTTTCTGACCTTGACCAAAGTGAACACATATGATAAGGCTCCACCCCTGAACATATTTCAACTGCCATATTTGACATCAAGGACAGCGCCACCTAGTGGGAACAGGAAATGTCATGTTTTACACTTTGGGGTACAGTATAGTGATGGGTGACATCTGCAGCCTCAAATTTCTCCAGGAAAGCCTTAAGGAGTTGGTCTTGGGTTACAGTGAAAAATGTGAGTTTTCGCGAAAGGGTGTGACCCCAGCAGCATGGCGAACTTTGATGTCACGCCATGAAGAAACAAATTAGTATAACTCAATGAAATCCAGTCTGATCAGTACCAGACTTTACAGGCATGATGTCAGACGCGCCCTGAACAGATTGATGTGCCCATTGTCGGGAATACGGACAGCGCCACCTAGTGGGAACAGGAAATGTCATGTCTTACACTTTGTTGTACTGATTTTCACAGGTTCATCGTGGCCACCTCAAAAGCGGTGAATATCACCATCAGTCCCTCGTGATGCTTCAGTGCAAAAATTGTGACTTTAAACTGAACGGCGCACCCTGGTGGCAACGCTGTTCACGATGAAAGATGAAGTGGCTTTTGAGGGTCTTGGCAAGTTTATAGAGGCTTGAAATTTGGCACACACCTCCAATGTGACGAAGGCTTTGTTGTTATGTGATCATTTTCATTGAATATCCCAAAATGGCTCCACAGCGCCCCCTACAAAATTTCAAAACCACAGCCCCAGCTCTGTGTTTTATGTATGAATCTGAAACCTGGTAAGCTTATAGGAGATATCAAGATGTACAAAAAAGTCTCTTGGAGCAATATCCCAAATCCAACAGGAAGTCAGCCATTTTAAAATTAATGTGCAATTTTGGCGACATTTTCTCCTCTTTTCAGGCTTCATACTTTGACGAACTCCTCCAAGGGATTTCATCATATTGAACCATTCTCCAGTGTGTGGAATCTAAAGACCTTTGTGATGTTAAATTGCGAAGCTTTTTACGTCCAGGGAAACGGGGTGGTTATGGCGGCACTTAGAGTTTGAATCACTCGCCAAAAAGCAGTAATCTGCTGTCACTCAAAAACACAATGTCCAATCTCTCCCAAACGTCTCAGGTGTGATGAGACTCGAGCTTGGAAGTGTTTGTTATGCCATTTGTCAGTAATGGTTAGAGTGCCACCTAGTGGGACGACTATAATGATGATTGAATGAGATGAAATGTTAGCTGGTGGTTAAATGCATGAATTCCATCAATGTGACATCAGATCGGAGGTGCTGGTTGTAGGTGTTGGGCGTGGCTCGACGCGATGGGGTGCGAGGGCCCTCATAACGCTGCTTGCAGCTTTAATTATTATTATTATTATTCACCCCAAACAAGGGCCTTTTTGAGGGCCTAAACATGCTCAAAAACTCATGAAATTTTGCACACATGCCAGGTCTGGTGAAAAATTTTGTATTTTAATGGTTTTATATATGAGCACTGGGAAATGGCTCTAGAGCGCCACCTATGCCTTGTTAAATGCAGCCCTACGACCACATGGTTTGAGCTACATGTATGAAATTTGGCACACATGTGTATCATGCCAAGACGAACAAAAAAGTCTGTGGGCCCACTGACGCAAACCCAACAGGAAGTCCGCCATTTGGAAGAGAAGGTGACATTTTGGCTCTAATTTTGCCATTTCCATGCCTCGAACTTTAACGAACTCCTCCTTGGGGTTTCATTTCATAACCTTCAAATTTGGACAGTGTCAACTACACCCTTGTGCCATGTTAAATTGCGGAGCTTTTGAGTTTTCACAATACTATGAGGCCGTGGCGCCATGGCGAATTTCGATGACTCGCCATGAAAATCTTATTGCCTCTCATTTTGTCATAGATTTTCTGACCTTGACCAAAGTGAACACATATGATAAGGCTCCACCCCTAAACATATTTCAACTGCCATATTTGACATGAAGGACAGCGCCACCTAGTGGGAACAGGAAATGTCATGTTTTACACTTTGGGGTACAGTATAGTGATGGGTGACATCTGCAGCCTCAAATTTCTCCAGAAAACCCTTAAGGAGTTGGTCTTGGGTTACAGTGAAAACTGTGACTTTTCGCAAAAGGGTGTGACCCCAGCAGCATGGCGAACTTTGATGTCACGCCATGAAGAAACAAATTAGTATAACTCCATGAAATCCAGTCTGATCAGTACCAGACTTTACAGGCATGAAGTCAGACCCGCCCTGAACAGATTGATGTGCCCATTGTCGGGAATACGGACAGCGCCACCTAGTGGGAACAGGAAATGTCATGGCTTTAATTTTGTTGTACTGATTTTCACAGGTTCATCGTGGCCACCTCAAAAGCGGTGAATATCACCATCAGTCCCTTGTGATGCTTCAGTGCAAAAATTGTGACTTTAAACTGAACGCCGCACCCTGGTGGCAACGCAGTTCACCATGAAAGATGAAGTGGCTTTTGAGGGGCTTGGAAAGTTTAAAAAGTCTTGAAATTTGGCGCACACCTCCAATGCGGTTAAGGCTTTGTTGTTATGTGATCATTTTCATTGAATATCCCAAAATGGCTCCACAGCGCCCCCTACAAAATTTCAAAATCACAGCCCCTGCTCTGTGTTTTATGTATGAGTCTGAAACCTGGTAAGCTTATAGGAGATATCAAGATGTACAAAAAAGTCTCTTGGAGCAATATCCCAAATCCAACAGGAAGTCAGCCATTTTAAAATTAATGTGCAATTTTGGCAACATTTTCCCCTCTTTTCAGGCATCGTTCTTTGACGAACTCCTCCAAGGGATTTCATCATATTGCACTATTCTTCAGTGTGTGGAATCCAAAGACCTTTGTGTTGTTAAATTGCGAAGCTTTTTACGTTCAGGGAAACGGGGTGGTTATGGCGGCACGTAGACTCTCAATCACTCGCCAAAACGCAGTAATCTGCTGTTACTCAAAAACACAATGTCCAATCTCACCCAAAGGTCGCAGGCATAATGAGACTCGAGTTCGGAAATGTTTGTTATGCCATTTGTACATAATGGTTAGAGTGCCACCTAGTGGAACGACTAGCTAATCATGAATGAATGAGTTGAAATGTTAGCTGGTGGTTAAATGCATGAATTCCATCAATGTGACATCGATCGGACGTGCTGGTTTTAGGTGTTGGGCGTGGCTCGACGCGCCGGGGGTGCGAGGGCCCTCATAACGCTGCTTGCAGCTTTAATTATTATTATTATTATTATTATTATTCACCCCAAACAAGGACCTTTTTGAGGGCCTAAACATGCTCAAAAACTCATGAAATTTTGCACACATGCCAGGTCTGGTGAAAAATTTTGTATTTTAATGGTTTTACATATGAGCACTGGGAAATGGCTCTACAGCGCCACCTATGCCTTGTTAAATGCAGCCCTACGACCACATCCTTTGGGCTACATGTATGAAATTTGGCACACATGTGTATCATGCCAAGACGAACAAAAAAGTCAGTGGGCCCATTGACGCAAACCCAACAGGAAGTCCGCCATTTGGAAGAGAAGGTGACATTTTGGCTCTAATTTTGCCATTTCCATGCCTCGAACTTTTGCGAACTCCTCCTTGGGATTTGGGCGTATAAGCTTCAAATTTGGACAGTGTCAACTACACCCTTGTGCCATGTTAAATTGCGGAGCTTTTGAGTTTTCACAATACTATGAGGCCGTGGCGCCATGGCGAATTTTGATGACTCGCCATGAAAATCTTATTGCCTCTCATTTTGTCATACATTTTCTGACCTTGACCAAAGTGAACACATATGATAAGGCTCCACCCCTGAACATATTTCAACTGCCATATTTGACACCAGGGACAGCGCCACCTAGTGGGAACAGGAAATGTCATGTTTTACACTTTGGGGTACAGTATTGTGATGGGTGACATCTGCAGCCTCAAATTTCTCCAGGAAAGCCTTAAGGAGTTGGTCTTGGGTTACAGTGAAAACTGTGACTTTTCACGAAAGGGTGTGACCCCAGCAGCATGGCGAACTTTGATGTCACGCCATGAAGAAACAAATTAGTATAACTCAATGAAATCCAGTCTGATCAGTACCAGACTTTACAGGCATGATGTCAGACCCGCCCTGAACAGATTGATGTGCCCATTGTCAGAAATACGGACAGCGCCACCTAGTGGCAACAGGAAATGTCATGGCTTTAACTTTGTTGTACTGATTTTCACAGGTTCATCGTGGCCACCTCAAAAGCGGTGAATATCACCATCAGTCCCTCGTGATGCTTCAGTGCAAAAATTGTGACTTTAAACTGAACGGCGCACCCTGGTGGCAACGCGGTTCATCATGAAAGATGAAGTGGCTTTTGAGGGGCTTGGAAAGTTTATAGAGGCTTGAAATTTGGCGCACACCTCCAAATGGATGAAGGCATTGTTGTTATGTAACCATTTTCCTTGAATAGGGCAAAATGGCTCCACAGCGCCCCCTACAATATTTCAAAACATCAGCCCCTGCTCTGTGTTTCATCTATGAGTCTGACACTTGGTAAGCTTGTGTAAGATATCAAGATGTACAAAAAAGTCTCTTGGAGCAATATCCCAAATCCAACAGGAAGTCAGCCATTTTAAAATTAATGTGTAATTTTGATGACATTTTCCCCCCTTTTCAGGCCTCATACTTTGACGAACTCCTCCAAGGGATTTCATCATATTGAAGCATTCTTCAGTGTGTAGAATCTAAAGACCTTTGTGATGTTAAATTGCGAAGCTTTTTCCGTTCAGGGAAACGGGGTGGTCATGGCGGCACGTAGAGTTTCATTCACTCGCAAAAAGCAGTAATCTGCTGTCACTAAAAAACACAATGTCCAATCTCTCCCAAAGGTCGCAGGTGTGATGAGACTCGAGCTTGGAAATGTTTGTTATGCTATTTGTCAATAATGGTTAGAGCGCCACCTAGTGGCATGACTATAATCCTGGTTGAATAAGATGAAATGTTAGCTGGTGATTAAAAGCATGAAATCCATCAATGTGACATCACATCGGACGTGCCGGTTTGAGGTGTTGGCAGTGGCTCGACGTGCCGGGGGTGCGAGGGCCCTCATAACGCTGCTTGCAGCTTTAATTAGGGCCCGAGCACTGACAGTGCGAAGGCCCTATTGTAATTGCTCTGTTTATTATTATTATTATTATTATTATTCCGGCAAATGAATTGGCTGTTTGAGGGCCTAAACATGCTCGAAAACTCATGAAATTTTGCACACGCGTCAGGTCTGGTGAAAATTTACGTATTTTAATGTTCTCAGACATGGCCAGGGAAAATTACCTCAGTAGCGCCACCTAGAAAAATGAAAAACGCGAGCCCCCGATATTGGTATGACATACATGTTTGAAAGTCGGTACACCTATATATCGTTCAGATTCGAACAAAAAAGTCTATTATGGCAATGTCCTAAACCCAACAGGAAGTCCGCCATTTTGGATTGAAGGTGACATTTTGGCTCTGATTTTACCGTTTCCATGCCTCGAACTTTAACGAACTCCTCCTTGGGGTTTGATTTCATAACCTTCATATTTGGTCAGTGCCAACTACACCCTTGTGCCATGTTAAATTGCGGAGCTTTTGAGTTTTCACAATACTATGAGGCCGTGGCGCCATGGCGAATTTCGATGACTCGCCATGAAAATCTTATTGCCTCTCATTCTGTCATACATGTTCCGATCTGGACCAAAGAGCACACATATGATAAGGCTCCACCCCTGAACATATTTCAACTGCCATATTTGACATCAAGGACAGCGCCACCTAGTGGGAACAGGAAATGTCATGTTTTACACTTTGGGGTACAGTATAGTGATGGGTGACATCTGCAGCCTCAAATTTCTCCAGGAAAGCCTTAAGGAGTTGGTCTTGGGTTACAGTGAAAACTGTGACTTTTCGCAAAAGGGTGTGACCCCAGCGGCGTGGCGAACTTTGACGTCACGCCATGAAGAAACAAATTAGTATAACTCAATGAAATCCAGTCTGATCAGTACCAGACTTTACAGGCATGATGTCAGACCCGCCCTGAACAGATTGATGTGCCCATTGTCGGAAATACGGACAGCGCCACCTAGTGGCAACAGGAAATGTCATGGCTTTAATTTTGTTGTACTGATTTTCACAGGTTCATCTTGGCCACCTCAAAAGCGGTGAATATCACCATCAGTCCCTCGTGATGCTTCAGTGCAAAAATTGTGAGTTTAAACTGAACGGCGCACCCTGGTGGCAACGCTGTTCAACATGAAAGATGAAGTGGCTTTTGAGGGTCTTGGCAAGTTTATAGAGGCTTGAAATTTGGCACACACCTCCAAATGGATGAAGGCTTTGTTGGCATGTGATCATTTTCATTGAATAGCGAGAAATTGCTCCACAGCGCCCCCTACAAAATTTCAAAACCACAGCCCCTGCTCTGTGTTCTATGTATGATTCTGAAACCTGGTAAGCTTATAGGAGATATCAAGATGTACAAAAAAGTCTCTTGGTGCAATATCCCAAATCCAACAGGAAGTCAGCCATTTTAAAATTAATGTGTAATTTTGGCAACATTTTCCCCTCTTTCCAGGCACCGTTCTTTGACGAACTCCTCCAAGGGATTTCATCATATTGAACCAATCTCCAGTGTGTGGAATCTAAAGACCTTTGTGATGTTAAATTGCGAAGCTTTTTACGTTCAGTGAAACGGGGTGGTTATGGTGGCACTTAGAGTTTGAATCACTCGCCAAAAAGCAGTAATCTGCTGTCACTCAAAAACACAATGTCCAATCTCTCCCAAAGCTCATAGGCGTGATGAGACTCGAGCTCGGAAATGTTTGTTATGCCATTTGTACATAATGGTTAGAGCGCCACCTAGTGGAACGACTAACTAATCATGAATGAATGAGTTGAAATGTTAGCTGGTGGTTAAATGCATGAATTCCATCAATGTGACATCAGATCGGAGGTGCTGGTTTTAGGTGTTGGGCTTGGCTCGACGAGCCGGGGGTGCGAGGGCCCTCGTAACGCTGCTTGCAGCTTTAATTATTATTATTATTATTATTCAGGCGAAACAAGGGCCTTTTTGAGGGCCTAAACATGCTCAAAAACTCATGAAATTTTGCACACATGCCAGGTCTGGTGAAAAATTTTGTATTTTAATGGTTTTACATATGAGCACTGGGAAATGGCTCTAGAGCGCCACCTATGCCTTGTTAAATGCAGCCCTACGACCACATCGTTTGAGCTACATGTATGAAATTTGGCACACATGTGTATCATGCCAAGACGAACAAAAAAGTCAGTGGGCCCATTGACGCAAACCCAACAGGAAGTCCGCCATTTGGAAGAGAAGGTGACATTTTGGCTCTAATTTTGCCATTTCCATGCCTCGAACTTTTGCGAACTCCTCCTTGGGGTTTGATTTCATAACCTTCATATTTGGTCAGTGTCAACTACACCCTTGTGCCATGTTAAATTGCGGAGCTTTTGAGTTTTCACAATACTATGAGGCCGTGGCGCCATGGCGAATTTCGATGACTCGCCATGAAAATCTTATTGCCTCTCATTTTGTCATACATTTTCTGACCTTGACCAAAGTGAACACATATGATAAGGCTCCACCCCTGAACATATTTCAACTGCCATATTTGACATTAGCGACAGCGCCACCTAGTGGGAACAGGAAATGTCATGTTTTACACTTTGGGGTACAGTATAGTGATGGGTGACATCTGCAGCCTCAAATTTCTCCAGAAAAGCCTTAAGGAGTTGGTCTTGGGTTACAGTGAAAACTGTGACTTTTCGCAAAAGGGTGTGACCCCAGCAGCATGGCGAACTTTGATGTCACGCCATGAAGAAACAAATTAGTATAACTCAATGAAATCCAGTCTGATCAGTACCAGACTTTACAGGCATGATGACAGACCCGCCCTGAACAGATTGATGTGCCCATTGTCGGGAATACGGACAGCGCCACCTAGTGGGAACAGGAAATGTCATGGCTTTAATTTTGTTGTACTGATTTTCACAGGTTCATCGTGGCCACCTCAAAAGCGGTGAATATCACCATCAGTCCCTTGTGATGCTTCAGTGCAAAAATTGTGACTTTAAACTGAACGGCGCACCCTGGTGGCAACGCTGTTCACCATGAAAGATGAAGTGGCTTTTGAGGGGCTTGGAAAGTTTAAAAAGTCTTGAAATTTGGCGCACACCTCCAATGTGGTTAAGGCTTTGTTGTTATGTGATCATTTTCATTGAATATCCCAAAATGGCTCCACAGCGCCCCCTACAAAATTTCAAAATCACAGCCCCTGCTCTGTGTTTTATGTATGAGTCTGAAACCTGGTAAGCTTATAGGAGATATCAAGATGTACAAAAAAGTCTCTTGGAGCAATATCCCAAATCCAACAGGAAGTCAGCCATTTTAAAATTAATGTGCGATTTTGGCAACATTTTCCCCTCTTTTCAGGCATCGTTCTTTGACGAACTCCTCCAAGGGATTTCATCAGATTGGACCGATCTGCAGTTTGTGGAATCTAAAGACCTTTGTGATGTTAAATTGCGAAGCTTTTTACGTCCAGGGAAACGGGGTGGTTATGGCGGCACGTGGAGTTTCAATCACTCGCCAAAAAGCAGTAATCTGCTGTCACTCAAAAACACAATGTCCAATCTCTCCCAAACGTCTCAGGTGTGATGAGACTCGAGCTTGGAAGTGTTTGTTATGCCATTTGTACATAATGGTTAGAGCGCCACCTAGTGGAACGACTAACTAATCATGAATGAATGAGTTGAAATGTTAGCTGGTGGTTAAATGCATGAATTCCATCAATGTGACATCAGATCGGACGTGCTGGTTTTAGGTGTTGGGCGTGGCTCGACGCGCCGGGGGTGCGAGGGCCCTCATAACGCTGCTTGCAGCTTTAATTATTATTTGTTATTGTTATTTGCACATGTCCATATCTTGTGTGAATATTGTTCTACTTGTGTAAACAACGTTTTTTTTTTAAATGAAACTGCCAAGTTGGTAGTCCAACAATGTTGGCTGATTGATTAATTTATTGAATATTCATTCAGGAAATTCAGCATTGACCTATTGCAGTTCATTTTATAGGTGGTTATGAGCCACACCTTTGGTTCTAATAGGTTGCCTCTTAAAAGTTATGAGTTCTACTAGGAACAATAGTAGCTACAAACAAGCCAGATTACTGTTATAAATATGTGTTCGAGTTTTTCACATAGATGCGTCCTGCTACTCTCATAAGCCCGAGTGATAGCTGTATATTTCAGCATTAAGTCAGCACCAATACCCTCAAAGTTATATCTCAAGACAAGCTGAAAGGAAGTCAAAGAACTACCGGGAAAGTACATGTACCGATCTATATGCCCATTTTGAAATGTGCTGCCATTTGGTCAGTTTAATCGTCTATTGCGTCTCTCTCCAAGGTCCTGAAACATTTCCTTTTTGTTTGATGTTCGCCTTTCTTAGCTAAGAATGTTGACAACACAGCTAACACTGTTTGCCAGTCTTTAGGGTTTCTATCCACAGACATGACGGAGTCATCAGAAACATGATTGGCGAAACATGATAAGCCAAGAAAGAACCCACTTTAACTATGGCTGTGTTATTATGTTAGTAAGATGTTACTGACTGACAAAACTGACTTCATTGCAACTGTTATTGACTGAATGTGTTGTCTCTGCTGTATTCTTCACAATATTTTACAGTCTTGTTGTGTAAAAGTGAAGCAGGAGGCACATCTATATTAAAACTACAGTTATAATCTTTAGCCATCTGCATGGCAGGTGATTCATGTTGTAATTGTGCCATCCTTGTCATTTATATACCCGTAACAACTCTCCGTGAAAAAAAAAATTATTATGGAAAACACTGATGACAGCAAAGGTGTCCTGCAGTAGAATTTGTTTTTCAGGTATTATTAACCCAGCAGATTTTTTAATAGACTTGGACTTTATACAGACTCTATATAATAAAGATGAATTATGGTTTTGGAAAACTAAGATTAGAGTAAGAAGATTCAGATCAAGATTGTGATTTTTTGGTAATAAATCATTTAAGATGTAGAAGTAGCTGTGATGTAAGACCTTCTCTTGGCTGCATTGTTGCTCTGATTCTTCCTATTCTTCATATAATTACACTTATCTGTGTGAATTAAGCGCTTGCATGTGCTCGCTGATTGGCCTTTTGCATGTATCAGTAAAAGAGTAGGCCACAGGTCAGGCTTAAACCTGCTGTATTTCACCTATGGACATGTGCACAGTCAGTGAGCTCAACTGGTGCCCCTCTAAATCTATTCATGTAGATGGGTGTCGTGTAGTCACTGTAGTCACTTAGCATAGACATGACAGGCATGATGATGAAGAGTAGTTCCCATTCAGCAACTGAGAAAAACGTAATGCTCATCAGGTAGTGACTTGGTAGACGCTGCTTTATCCTTATTTTTCACTGTAATGTGGACTACGATTAAAATTAAAAAGAATATGATGTTATATTTAATATATATTTAATATATTTAAAGTTATAAGTCGAGAAAGGTGTGGCTCATATAGACTTCTATACAACTAGGTTGCTTTTTGCTATAACATGACTCTTCCAGTGCTAGCCAGTAGGAAGAACACAGGCTGAAGGATTTTTTGTAATAGCTTCAAATTTCAGACCCAGAAGCTGCATCCATGTTTGTGTTAAAGTGCACACTTACTCTGAAACATATTTACTCATTATGAATTCATTCCTTCAAATCCACCAGATCACTGGCACCCCTCTAATGGAGCTAGCAGTAAAAAGCAAGTCCATAGTATGAAGACTTGGTTTAAAGCTAAGGTACATTGTATGGACCGCACCTTTTAATGTTTGAGTTCTGCTGTTTTTAGTCCCTCTGCCACAGGTGTATGAAATCAAGCAGCTATCCATGCATTCTGAGTTTACAAACATCTTTTAAAGAGTGGGTCATTCTTAAAAGCTGACTGAATTTCCACATGGTAGAGTAATAGGATGGCACCATATCCTACATATTCCACGAGTAGTAAGTAGTATTATTGCAAAGTGGACGCATTTAAGAAGCGCAGCAATCCAGCAACGAAGTGGCAGACCACATTAAGTTACAGAGCAGGGTCACAGAGTGCTGAGGCACATAGAGTGTGTGTGTGTGTGTGTGTGTGTGTGTGTGTGTGTGTGTGTGTGTGTGTGTGTGTGTGTGTGTGTGTGTGTGTGTGTGTGTGTGTGTGTCTAAGGTGTTGACAGGTAATGTGTGAGTGATGACATGGGATACACACAGATGTCTGGTTGGCAGTTTGGCACTTATCTTTGAGGTGTCTCTGATATTTCTTCTGAAGCTCTTCAAAGAGTTTTGCCTCATGAAACAACAGCTCTTCTCTTACACACAACATGTTATCCTCTCCTTTAATAAAGATAGCTCAGTTTTCCCTCTCAAGACTCAATAGAGATGCTCTAAGTTTTCATTATTTTCATAGTGATGTACAAGTATTAGTCAGGTAAGAAACATTTCATATCATTCAATACTCAGAGACAATATTTCCTTAATAGCATGTGAGTTAGCGTTGATTTTATTCTGTGATCTGACAGGTCTCCCAAAAAATGACATTTGAAAAAAACTCTTATTTGAAAAAAAAAATCTATATAACTCGTGTATTTTATACTCATTAACTGCTATTAAACCACTCTTTCAGAGTCAGGTAGACCAGAGCTTGTGAACGGAAGAGCCCTCTGAGAGAACTTACCTGCAGATGGCGCCCCAGTTCCTGAGCTCCCTAATAATCATTGAGGAGAATCTATGTACAAACACATGGTCGGAATATACAACCACGATCAATACACTGAATAAATCAATATTAGAGGCAGTGTGGTAATACTTTGCAACATGGTCATTTCACGTGCCGTCTGAGTGCTTAGGTAAAATCTTTTCCATGTTCAATACTGTATTAAACAAAGAAGAACAGAGAATCCCGAACATGTGGCAATGTGAACTTCTGTCCCATAGCATGTAGATGGAATTGTGTTTGCTTGTTTTCAAATAGAAGCATCCTGTGTCTTCCAGTGGATTAAGCCAATGTCAACAGGGAGCTAAGCTTTAAACAAACTGTGCTGTAGAGACAGTCAACCCCTTCTAATCTAGGGCCAAAAAACAGAGGATAGGGATCTTTTAGAAAATAAACTCTTCAATGGAGCATGGCATACATTTAAGAGTGAAACATGGCTCAATAATAAACAGTCAACCAGCGCCTAAAAATATTCTAAAAAGTATCCAGAGAGGCGGTTCTGCCTTCATATTCATGATTGTGTGTAATGTCCTCTGAATTTGGCCTTCAAAATTTATTTACTTTTTATTAGATTTATCAGTTTTTGGATGGTGTTTTATTTTAGGTTTTAGAGCTTTGTTTCCATTTTATTTGTTAAATATATATTTAGAAAAGTTCATATGGTCTGCAAGAAGAATGAATCTGCAAATCAAATTGGACTTTCATTTGCACAATAGCATTTAAGATATGCTCCCAAAAACAGAAAGAAGGAAAAAACACATAACCGAACAGATCATAATGCTCTTGAACAACTGGCTTCTTTCTACAGGATGACTGCATGTATTAACCAACTAATTCCATTCAACATGACAAAACACTTTACATTTATCTGATACCCCCGATTAAAATGTAGCCCCACAGTGATGCAGAGCTGGGGAGGAGTTTACTTCTTGGCAATGGAAGAAGACTGGGCTGAATGACTAACCTTGTCTGGTCACTATAGCTGGCTAGCTGCCATTGGGAACACTGAGACTGTGAAAAGGATGGCAAAGAGCCTCATTTGGCTTCCAAAGCTGAGCTCAGTGAGGCCTCTTTTCTTCCTCGGTGTGACTAGCCAGCGAGGCAGGATCTCCAAGAAGCCTGACTCTTTGACCTAATCCATTTTCTGTCCAGCTGTGGGGGAAAGTCACCTCTTAGTTTTATCACATTTGAATGCGAACAAGGCTGGAAGGGTGCTTGTGTGTCAGAGTACCGGAGAGCTCCTCTGAAAGGGAGCCCCTGTAGTCAGGGAGAAAAATGTGACAGGCATCTCTGTCATAGCTCAGGAGCCACCCTATCTGAGGAATATATTCTTTCTTTTGAAGGCTCACTCTTCTCTTTGGGGCCCTAACCCAACACGCCAGGCTCTTTAGCATCTCCACTGCCATGAGATTGCTCCTGATAGCCACATTATGGGTACCCATTGTCAGTATTTGACATTGCATTGCAGCTAAGAGGATAAACTCACACTCCAGCAGTCAGCGGACACATATGTTCATTCTTATAGAACTCTTTAACCGTGAATCACAGGCCTGTCTGAGGAAAAACCTCTCACTCATTTGACTAAGATTACATTTTATATAGCTTTAGAATAGTTTTGGTGCACATAACATCATAAGCTGGGAGTATCTTATCACAAGTGGACAACAGTGTTCTGAATTATTCATAAAATAAAGCAGGAGTTTGTTATCTAGACAGTCTGTCAGAGGCATAATTACTGTGACAGAATGATGAGGTCATTAACTGAGAGTTAGTGAAGATCCACATGTGGGGGCTCAGCTGTAAACCATGATGCAGTGGACAAATGTGCATATATGATAACCATGTGTGAGAGTACTCATTCTTGGTCATGACAGCTCAAAGTGCAGCTCAAGTGTTTTTACTGTATTGTATATATTTCAGCAGCTTCAAACGTACGTGCACTTCATACATGTGACCCTGTCAGAGATGGGCAGTAACGCGTTACTTGTAACGCGTTACTGTAATCTGATTACTTTTTTTCGAGTAACGAGTAAAGTAAGGGATTACTATTCCAAAAACGGTAATTAGATTACCGTTACTTTCCCGTAGGAACGCTGCGTTACTGCGTTACTAAAACCGTGATTTTTTTGCGAGAATGTCTCACGACAGTGACGTAAGCGAGCGCGCCGTTAGTGACAACAGCTGTGTGCAGATCAACAATGGATCAGTATGAGCGTGCAGCGTTTAAAGCGTGGAAGTACTGACCTTACTTTGAGTTTGATTCCATAAAAAGTGACAAAAACATTAGCGTCCATTGTGCGTGGGAAGAAAACTTCTTTTTACAGCGAAAAAAACCCCTAAACAAGCACCGAGTGTGCTACGACGTCATGGGAAATTCACAGAGAAACTCGTGGATTCTTTAACTGACCGCTGCGGCACACCTGCACCAGGGTAAACCTCCGCCTACCCACTCCTGCTTTACAGGTGAAAATAGAGCAACAGGACCGCTGAGTCTTTGACTTTATTTATGTTCTGCTGTGTTTTACTTGCATCTATTTGAAAGAGTGAGTGTAAACACAAAAAATATTTTATTTTATGTGCTGGAATGTGCAGAAAATAGGTTTCAATGTTAAACTCATTTATTCAACTCAGAGAATGTTGCATATAATTAAATTTTTGCTTGATGCATAAAGTTAAAAGATTAAAACTGATAAAACAAGTTTTAAAAAGAGACTTTTCCATTTGATTACATTTTGTATGATGGATTATGCAGAAAAAGTAGAATTGGGCTGAAAGATCTATTTATCACCTATTCAGGTTGTAAATCGTGTTTTTAAAAAGTAACTAAGTAACTAAGTAATTAATTACTTTTGAAAATAAGTAATCAGTAAAGTAATGGGATTACTTTTTGGGGGAAGTAATCAGTAATTAGTTACTGATTACTTTTTTCAAGTAACTTGACCAACACTGGACCCCGTTTCCCTCACACACTGGAAAAAGATGGAAAAAGTCTCGTGCCTTCACCAAAATCCCACCAGAATAAATGGAAATGTCAACAAACGCTGATATTTCCACAGTGTTTTCCAGCTGCCACGGTCTGCGCTGGGTGAAATGATGAATGGGCTTAATAAGTCTGTAGCTCACAGTTACAGGCAGATGAGACAAAACAAGCCTGTGTGATTCTATGAGTTTTAAGTAGCATGTGGAAAACACACATGTACAGACTAGTTTTATGGCTCTCTGGCTGCCTTTCTTTATGCACGACTGAAAGACTAGTCAACATGCAAAACAGAATATTTTTCTTGTTAACCAGAATTTTCTCAAGCTCTTAAGATAATTTTCTGAGGGCTGTTTTTTTATGTGTGTGTGTGTGTGTGTGTGTGTGTGTGTGTGTGCGTGTGTTGTTTCTAGTAAGGTGGTTTCTCAGGTATTTTGGTGCACATAACGTCACAGACTAGGTGTTGTCTTATTTGCTATCACAATCACTAAAATGTATTTTTTTAAAAACATATAACATAATCATTCCCCACTCGCTCCTGCGGGCGGTTTATCCTTCAAGCTCGGGTCCTCTACCAGAGGCCTGGGAGCTTGAGGGTCCTGCGCAGAGATCTCAGATGTTGTTCCCAGAGATGGGCAGTAACGCGTTACTTGTAACGCGTTACTGTAATCTGATTACTTTTTTCGAGTAACGAGTAAAGTAAGGGATTACTATTGCAAAAACGGTAATTAGATTACCATTACTTTCCCGTAGGAACACTGCGTTACTGCGTTACTAAAACCGTGATTTTTTGCGAGAATGTCTCACGACAGTGACGTAAGCGAGTGCGCCGTTAGTGACAACAGCTGTGTGCAGATCAACAGTGGATCACATATCGATTGTGGGAGAGAGTATGAGCGTGCAGCGTTTAAAGCGTGGAAGTACTGACCTTACTTTGAGTTTGATTCCATAAAAAGTGACAAAAACATTAGTGTCCATCGTGCGTGGGAAGAAAACTTCTTTTTACAGCGAAAAAAACCCCTAAACTTCCGAGCAAGCACCGAGTGCGCAACGACGTAATGGGAAACTCACAGAGAAACTCGCTGATTCTTCCACTGACCGCGGCACACCTGCACCAGGGTAAACCTCCGCCTACCCCCACTCCTGCTTTACAGGTGAAAATAGAGCAACAGGACCGCTGAGTCTTTGACTTTATTTATGTTCTGCTGTGTTTTACTTGCATCTATTTGAAAGAGTGAGTGTAAACACAAAAAATATTTTATTTTATGTGCTGGAATGTGCAGAAAATAGGTTTAAATGTTAAACTCATTTATTCAAGTCAGAGAATGTTGCACATAATTAAATTTTTGCTTGATGCATAAAGTTAAAAGATTAAAACTAATAAAACAAGTTTTAAAAAGAGATTTTTCCATCTGATTACATTTTGTATGATGGATTATGCAGAAAAAGTAGAATTGGGCTGAAAGATCTATCGCTTTATCACCTCTTCAGGTTGTAAATCGTGTTTTTAAAAGTAATTAATTACTTTTGAAAATAAGTAATCAGTAAAGTAACGGGATTACTTTTTTGGGAAGTAATCAGTAATTAGTTACTGATTACTTTTTTCAAGTAACTTGACCAACACTGGTTGTTCCTGGGATCAGCCGGAGCCACTCGCCTAGTTTGGCCTAGTGCTCCGATTACCACTGGGACCACTGTTACCTTCACCCTCCACATTTTCTCGAGCTTCTCGTGTTCCTTCTTTCTGATGTTGCTGTCATTCGGAACCGCTACATCTATCACTACGGCCGTCTTCTTCTGTTTGTCTACCACCAGTATGTCCAGTTGGCTAGCCACCACCATTTTGTCCGTCTGTATCTGGACGTCCCACAGGATCTTAGCTCGATGGTGCAATGGCCGGGATATATACATATACATACATACATACATATATATATATATATATATATATATATATATATATTAGGGGTGCAACGATACACAAAATTCACGGTTCGGTTCGGTTCGATACTTTGGTGTCACGGTTCGATATTTTTTCGATACAAAAAAATGTTCATGCCTTTTTAATTTGTCATTTATTAAAATTATAAATATATATTTTAACTCAAAAGTACAGTTTTTAAATTTAACCCTAACCCTTGTGCGTGTTTTTTATTTTGACAGCGAATGCGCACCTGCGGACCACTTATGTGCAGCCCTGGTTATTTAGCTCGTCATATTGCAGCCACAGAAATTCTTTTGTCCATGAAACCATAAAGCTGCACTTTCTTTTTGCCTTATAGTCTGATTTGTCATAACTTCTCCGTTTTGTGGTAAGCTTTTCTTTGGCTGTCACTTCTTCACCCCGACCTGTCTTATTTGGCTCAGCAGAACTAAAATATATATCCTGCTGCTTTTACACACGCACTCACATAAGCTCAGCGATTCTCTGCACGATCAACCTCTCACATGTTTAAGCTGCGGAAGATTTCACTTGTCATGTTTGCATAGTAAGCTAACGATTAATAAGACGATGTCAGAGGAATTGGTGCACAAATTATCATCACTCACAGATCAGTGCTGTCGCTCTCTATACACAGTTCACACGATTGCAAAGTGAAAGCAAGAAAACAAGCGCAAATTCAAATGCGATTTCAATATGTCACATGTGGCTCACCGATGCCAATGACATAATTACCCAGCTACATTTCTGAAAGAATGCAAAAGCATTGACATATATTTTTCCTTCCTACAATAGCCCGACGGGCAGGGAAGAGATAGATTTTGGTAGCCCGACTGAAAAAATCGCTAGCTCCAGGACGTCGGGCTAGCGATATTGCGAGCCCTGTATCTGATTGAGGAATCACTCATCTTTGGAAAAGAGAGTTTATTACAGAGAAATGTCTCTTTCCAAAATAAAAGCTATACTATCCGCTTCTTCTGGGCTATATTCTCAGCAGCATAAGGAGAATCATGTGCTAACAGCTGTCTAAATGACTCGGCTAAAGTTAGTAGCATGCTTGTTGTTTTTGTCTTTGCACTAGGATGATGTCGGCGTAAATGTGCAGTCATATTCGTTGTGTTCCCACTAGTGCTTTCAGGTTAATCTCGTTGAAATGACCTTAACGCCACAACATGGCAAATCTCCGTTAACGAGCTACCGCCGATCGCCCCGTGCATGGGGCTAGACGGCCAACACATTAACGAGCTAACTGCGCTAACACACTAGTTCCCACCCATGTAATTGAGCATTGCGTGGCACATCCAACATACTGTTTTACTTTAGTCCATGACTCGCTTACCTTCAGGGTCATACGTCACATGAAAACCAAAATAATTCCAAACGCCAGATCTGAATGAGAGTGGGGGAGGTCCATCTTGCAAGGAGAGCTTAACTTCTGTCTTGCTAGCTTGCCCTGCGCTCTTCCTTCTGACTATGCTGTCTGTTTGAGCGCTCAGTGGATCTGCGCTCGACAGTGCATCCTAGGCGGAGTAGTCGAACGCAGATTCACTGAGCGCTCAACACAGACAGCATCGTCAGAAGGAAAGTTGATCAAATAAATTACAAATGTTGTATTGTTCGATACATATGCGTACCGAACCGAAAGCACTGTATCGAACGGTTCAATATCGATACGAATATCGTTGCACCCCTAATATATATATATATATATATATATATATATATATATATATATATATATATATATATATATATATATATATATATATATATACAGTGGGGCAAATAAGTATTTAGTCAGGCACCGATTGTGCAAGTTCCCCCACTTAAAATGATGACAGAGGTCAGTAATTTGCACCAGAGGTACACTTCAACTGTGAGAGACAGAATGTGAAAAAAAAAATCCATGAATTCACATGGTAGGATTTGTAAAGAATTTATTCGTAAATCAGGGTGGAAAATAAGTATTTGGTCACCTCAAACAAGGAAAATCTCTGGCTCTCACAGACCTGTAACATCTTCTGTAAGACGCTTTTCTGTCCCCCACTCGTTACCTGTATGAATGGCACCTGTTTGAACTCATCATCTCTATAAAAGACACCTGTCCACAGCCTCAAACAGTCAGACTCCAAACTCCGCCATGGCCAAGACCAAAGAGCTTTTGAAGGACACCAGGAAAAGTATTGTAGACCTGCACCAGACTGGGAAGAGTGAATCTACAATAGGCAAGCAGCTTGGTGTGAAAAAATCAACTGTGGGAGCAATCATCAGAAAATGGAAGACATACAAGACCACTGATAATCTCCCTCGATCTGGGGCTCCACGCAAGATCTCATCCCGTGGGGTCAAAATGATCATGAGAACGGTGAGCAAAGATCCCAGAACCACACGGGGGGACCTGGTGAATGACCTGCAGAGAGCTGGGACCAAAGTAACAAAGGTCACCATCAGTAACACACTACAACGGCAGGGAATCAAATCCCGCAGTGCCAGACGTGTTCCGCTGCTGAAGCCAGTGCATGTCCAGGCCCGTCTGAAGTTTGCCAGAGAGCACATGGATGATACAGCAGAGGATTGGGAGAATGTCATGTGGTCAGATGAAACCAAAGTAGAACTTTTTGGTATAAACTCAACTCGTCGTGTTTGGAGGAAGAAGAATACTGAGTTGCATCCCAAGAACACCATACCTACTGTGAAGCATGGGGGTGGAAACATCATGCTATGGGGCTGTTTTTCTGCCAAGGGGACAGGACGACTGATCCGTGTTAAGGACAGAATGAATGGGGCCATGTATCGTGAGATTTTGAGCCAAAACCTCCTTCCATCAGTGAGAACTTTGAAGATGAAACGAGGCTGGGTCTTCCAACATGACAATGATCCAAAACACACCGCCCGGGCAACAAAGGAGTGGCTCCGTAAGAAGCATTTGAAAGTCCTGGAGTGGCCTAGCTAGTCTCCAGACCTCAACCCCATAGAAAATCTGTGGCGGGAGTTGAAAGTCCGTGTTGCTCGGCGACAGCCCCAAAACATCACTGCTCTCGAGAAGATCTGCATGGAGGAATGGGCCAAAATACCAGCTACTGTGTGTGCAAACCTGGTAAAGACCTATAGTAAACTTTGACCTCTGTTATTGCCAACAAAGGTTATGTTACAAAGTATTGAGTTGTATTTTTGTTATTGACCAAATACTTATTTTCCACCCTGATTTACGAATAAATTCTTTACAAATCCTACCATGTGGATTCATGGATTTTTTTTTCACATTCTGTCTCTCACAGTTGAAGTGTACCTCTGGTGCAAATTACTGACCTCTGTCATCATTTTAGGTGGGGGAACTTGCACAATCGGTGGCTGACTAAATACTTTTTTACATTGGCAAGGTATTCAATATTCAAGACTTTTCTCTCTATTATTTCATACCTTGAACTGACAATTGTGATTTTTTTAAACAAGAACTATATCTATATATCAATGAACCCCAACAACCAGATGGCTCCCTGTGAGGGGCAGTAGAAAGAAAAAACTCAGTTTTAACAGGAAGAAACCTCCAACAGAACCAGGCTCAGGGAGGGGCAGGGCCATGTAATGCTTGCAGTTTAACTATTTGGTGTCTATCATCTGGCTTCATGGATAGATATGAGTATCATCTGCATAGCAAATGAAAATATGTGCTATAACACATATAGCACATATATTTGCTATAACATGTAACAATGCTAGATAAGGGAAGCATGTATAATGGAAACATATTTGGTCTCAGCACAGACTTATGAGGAACTCATTTATCAACCTTAGTGTGTGAGGAAGAATCAATTTTTATAGAGTTTTCATGCATGCTCTTCCTGGTCTTTAGGAAGAGTGAAGGCAGATTTTTGAGTGCTATCATTAATACAGATATAAGCATTGTTAATACATTTTTGTTAATGCAAAAATTCAGGTGTAGAGATTCAATAGATTCGGCTAAGATAAGGACTGACTGAATAGACAATAAATAAATAAATAAATAATAACCAGCAGCTTTTTGTTATGATAGTTATCGACAGTAGACATATAGCTGATCTTAAAATTTGGCTTGATAGTTCTTGTTGATCCTGTTGGACAAGCAGATCGATAGCTAACCAGTACTTCGACCACATATTTTTACCAGCCCATGCTTTTCCTTGGTAGACAAAACGCGTTGCAACCAATGTCGCTATACCGATTCACTGAGTGGTGCTTTCTGCAAAGTGAATTGGAGAAACCCTACTACAATTAGCACATAGAACTAAAAATGATTAAAAAAATCTTTTGGACTTGGAAAAAGAGTTTTGCTTGTAAAAGAAGGCAAACTGAATAAATTCTGTCAAATTCCTCTGTATAATTCTTTCTGTTAGGAATAAGAGACAGGACAAGCCTTTGTTGTATGTAAAGCTGCAACCAGAGACGCATTGGGCCACAGGAACTGTCAATTATGTTGGTTGTGATCACACAGGTATCATCTGACCGTGTCTTTGCCACATTTTATTCCAAGTACTGTAATTGTGTCAGTAGGTACTGGTAATAATAGTATAGCTTTCCCCTATGGGAGAAAAAAGTGAATGCAATCTCGCCACACCATCTCTTTGCTTTTAGGTGCCTCACACACCGCTGACATATCAGACAAATGCCTCTTTTATTACCTGGTACTGATTATTTGCCGAACAGGGAATGGCTTCTAGGAGGCTGTTAAGCATTCCAAAGGAGCACTGGATTATTCCAGGGGGAAGAATAGCCATTGTGTCTCTCTTAAAGCCTATTGTGTGGCACAGAAATTAGGGACCAGTGTTCAAATAAGCTACACTTGATCTGGCTTTCTCTCTCAACATCAGGTGCACTACGAGCACTTTTTACTTTTACTAACTTGGTTTTACTAACTCTTTTGCACCCCTAGTATCGAGATGTTAACAAAAGCAGTAAACTGCAGAGTGGGAATCATGGCACTCAAAAAATCTTCAGCTGGTAGCATTTAGTTCACTTCATCATCTCATACAGTCCAGGTTTCAGGAATTCCAGGGGCAGAGCTAGCTCAGTTAGGGGCAATGATAGCTCAGCAGATAGTGTTTGTCTCATGATTGGAAGGTCAGGGGTTCAAATCCATCAAACGGCTACCCAGTGATACCCCTGATCAAGGTACTATCTCCACACACTGATCCTTGGTTGCTGGATTGGTAGCTGCCCACTGAGTGAATGGGTTAAATGCAGAGTATTAAGAAATTTCTTACCGGATAAATAAAGTATATATTTTTATGTCAAGCATGATTACTTGTCCCACCAGTTCGCCACCAATGCTAAGCTACCAGAGCCCTAAAATATCCTCTTTGCCACCTGCAAAGTGGGAGCTATCACCTGGGAAGTCGAGGACACCATCAATCAGGCACTACAGGATGAACCCACCCAGGTACCATACTGGATTCAGTATTTCCCTAATCAAACATCACTTCTGGTGGTGAACCTTAGAAAAAGATGTCAAGGACTATGTAGCTGCCTGCTCCATCTATGTGTCAAACAAAAATAACAATTAGTGACCATCAGAGTTACTTCAATCACTAGTTACCCCTCACAGACTATGGTCACACCATGTAGCTAACCATGTCACCAGAAATATCACCCATACCATCATAGTTCCTCCTCAGTGCTTCTCAAAGAGAACCACACACACGGATACCATCATTCCAGGTTTTTCCATTTCACACAGTCACAGTGGTCACAATCAGAATCGCTAATTAGAACAACATCCTGACTTCCTGTCGAATTCCTGGACCACTGAGAGCCCTGAGAGCCAGTTTTATCTAAGGGTTTAATGAGTGATGATATGTAGAAGGTGGTGAAAATATATAGGTTCATATGAGGTGTGATCAAAGTTCAAAAGCTCAAAGATCTTTTATCATTTTTTCTTGTTTTTCATTCATTTCTCTGACACATGCTACGGCCTCTTGTTCTAACCACACATCTACAATTTCACCTCTGACATGAAACACTTTGGCAGGTCTTAATGATCAACTTCTTCAAACTTATCTAATGGTAATGTCTAATGTTACTTAGCTGGATCACTGATGGCTGTAATGGTTGGGTCTTGAGCTATCACCTAGCAATTTAGACAAGTTAAAAAAAAAATTCCAAGCCTGAAGATGGCACATCAGGTTGGGAGAATTGTATTTGTTTGCTTTTCATGACTTTGTCTTTTATGATTATTGGTGAGTTCTAAAATAATGCCTGAGGGAGAACAGCATGTGGAAACAATGGAAATCATTTTGATAGCACTGAAAGATGTGCTGCAGAGGCAGAGGTTCAACAGAACTTACAGGAGGGGTATAAAACTCCTAATAGTATATTGCGTACATGCTACCATCTACAGAAACTGTGGCTACTTTGAGAATCTATAACGTGACTTTTTCAGCTTATCTTAGCTGATGCCCTAGGCCCTCTCGCTAGCCATCTCTCGCCCACTGTAAGAAACCTCGGAGTGTTCCTGGATGGCTCTTTTAAACTTGAGAAACACGTCTCCACTGTGGTAAAAAACACCTTTTACCAGTTCCGTCAGATTTCCAAAGCAAAGCCGTTCCTTCCTTTAAAGGACCTTGAAAAGCTTATCCACGCATTTATTACATCCAGATTGGTCTACTGTAACTGCCTCTACTCGGGCCTCCAACACTCCTCTCTTTGCCAGCTCCAGTTAATTCAAAATGCAGCTGCGCGTCTTTTAACAGGTATGAGAATCCATGAACGCATAACTCCAATTTTAGCCAAACTACATTGGCTCCCTGTTAAATATCGTATAGATTTTAAAATTCTTTTGTTCACTTTTAATATTCTGAATAATTTAGCGCCCAGCTATCTTTCTGAACTACTCCACTCATACAATCACAACAGAGCACTTAGATCGTCCAATCACAGGCTCCTAGCACAACCTAGGACTCGAATGAAGTCGAGAGGTGACCGGGCCTTTGCATCCGTGGCACCCAGACTCTGGAATAACCTCCCTGTTCATATTCGTACTGCCGAGTCGATCCAGTCTTTTAAATCACGTCTTAAAACTTATCTTTTTACTTTGGCTTTTGATTTTGTCTAGTTGGCTGGTCTAGCTTGTTGTGTTGTTACCTATTGTTTGTTGTCCTCTTTTATTGTTTGTTTTAACTGTCTCATGCTTTTACTGACTGTGAAGCACTATGGTCAACACTGTTGTTTTAATATGTGCTATATAAATAAATTTTGATTTGATTTATGGTTTTAGAAACACAAAGAAAGAAAGATGGTTGAATAAGTAAGAGTGTCCAAACGTTCCACTCGTAGTATGTGTCACAGTCATCCTCAAAACATCCCAAGAGGTCACTGCAGCTTATAATTAGAAACGCTGAGTAGTCAGTGCTTTCCAGTGCAGTTATCTTGCCTTTTCTTCAGGCTCATCCTGTGTCTCCACACAGCATATTAGCTCCTTGTCAATCAGCCCAGCCAGCATCAGTTATTTAATTATCATCCTCAGCCTGACATCACTGGTCAGGCCAGCTGTGTTTTTCTGGGCGGAGGATGACACCAACAGATGCCTCCGACCTCATGTTGAACTACACTCTCAGCCAATCAGGCAGCAGCAGGGATCCACTCTCGCAGTTAGCCATCATTGGAACAAATTCATGACCTAAATACAGATGGAGTATCTTTTTCAGAAGAATTGGAACATTTGACGACACAGCCTGTTAGAACTTATAGGATACAAGAGACACAAGAGTGCTCACCTGCTCCATGTCAAGGTCACTGTCTGAACCTGCCTACTAGTCCTGAGTAATATTTTGTATCAGTGTCAGACTGCCTGAGTCTGCGCAAAAGCTACTCCTGCTTACGGTCAGTCTGAAAGCCTTAACATAAATATGAACTTTCCCTTCTTGAGGAGGCCTCAAGCTGTCTAAACAATGACAGAAGGGGGACAGCAACAAGCAACATGAGGCAGCCATGGGAAAGCAGAATGCACATCTCAGGAAGCAGGAGGAAGAAATAGCCTTTATTTTTTTTATTCTGAGAAATATGTACTTAGATCCCACATGTGTTTGTTTGAACTTTTAGAGCCACCAGGTGCAGAGCTTCACTGATTCCAGACGTGATGTTATTTACATATACACAGTCATAAACCACATGAGAATTTAGACACTGAGATGCTGACAGCTGCCAGGGTAAAAGCAAGAATCTGTGCATTTGAAGTGTCATGATTCTGTCAGCACTGCAGGTAAGTCAGCAGCTAACATTAATTAAAACCTTATGAGAGTTATTGTTTTTAAAAAGCACGAGTGTTGGTTGCCCGAGTGCCACATTTATATGTCACCTTAAATTATAAGATAAATGTGACCTTCTCTTTTTAAAATACACAACTTCATGACCAGGCAAGAACTTGGAAACAATTCTGCAAAACCCCATATCATGTTCATTGTTCAATTTTCTTAGGTGCAATACCAATGTTTGTGAGAAGATTCTGGGTACAACAAATAAACTATGGTTAACTTCTTAACCATGACCAGGTCACCAGCAACACATTCATGGTTAGGGATTAGTTGTTTTTTTAAAATTCCAAATGGAAACGTAAGTCATAAAAATAGTAATTCCACAGTGAATATATGAGTCTTCATTTGAAAAGTAACATATTTTAGTTTCTTGGTGTAACATACATCTAAAACAAAACCCAACCCTAATACTAACCCTAGAGAGGGTACCGGTGACCTGCTTCATCTGGTCAGCTACAACAGATCCATCTGCTGCAGCAACACAGTGTGATTAAGGGAGCAATGGAAACACGCCTCCAGCTACCCCCAACTGCTTAGCCCTGAGCCTGGTTCCACCAAAGGTTTCTTCCTGTTAAAAGGAATTTTTTCTTTTCTACTTTCACCAGATGCTTGCTCAAAGGGAGTTGTTTCCCATCACATCTGGTTTGCTTTCGTAGTAGTTTTGGGTCACAGTCCAATCAGTGTTGTTATATTTGGCAGTTTTTTCTTAACCACTAAAAAGATCATGTGATCATTCACCGCTGCTGTCTTCTCCAGATGTCTTTTTTTAATGTTGCCAAGGTAACCAATGTGTTCTTTGTTCCCCGAGACTGTATCAAACTGTTGATTTGGCTTCTCCTTGTGTTCCTGTCATCACTCTTATAGATTTGTTTTGATTTTGCTGCCTACTGCTTTGAGCTCAGAGAACATAATTTTAAGTGATGCCTGTTGGTCCTGATTTTGACAGAGGCTAAACTGAGTGCATGATGCCTAAAGAAAAATAATTAGGTTTTTACCTCAGAATAAAAATATACACCTGGAACTTTAAGCCATCTCTGTCAAAGCTAAGTAGCTGCAAACACATTTGAGCTGCACTGATCTGTCATCTAACACTGCTAAAATAACAGAAGGATATTTTTGGAATAATCAGAATATCTGCCCTAGAGTTGAACCCCCCCCCCCCCAGAATATTTCCTATAAATTTTGGATCAAATGTGCATGAATGTCAAATATGACCAACCTCACGTTCCCACAGTGGTACTCATTATGTTCTTGCACTTCAGCTTTCTGTCAAGTGCAGAATAAAAATTCACCCCTTAAAGAAACCTTCCTGTTGGGCTGAATAGGGAGAGTGCCTCAGGTTCCTACTCTTCTTAAAAGATTTATGTAATTGCTCTTTAAACAATAACTCGCTGTGGACCCATCCCACCAGTGCGGCAGGTGCCAAGGACACAGGCCTGTAGAAACTATGACGGAATCTCTTTCAACTTGGAAAAAAAGTGTATAGAGAGTATAATTGCATTATAGATCTTCAGATGTTTTTGATCTCTGTCTCCCTTTTTATCTGTGCCAGCTTTGTCTGAACATCAGAGGTTGCAGCGAGATGAAAGGTCACCGAACTCACAGGTACAGTAATGTTGCAGATATTGTTTTCTCCACAGTATCATTACCCTGACAGCTGACATTTAATCTGGCTTTTTATATGTTACCCAGATGCACAATGAAACTGCATAATGTGCACAGACAACTAGTAGTCAAGACTGTCTTGGCTTCCCAAACATGACGTTTGGCTCAAACGAGAGCCGAGGGTTTTTTTTCCCTTTGTAGAACCCATGTCTTGTCACTTGTTGAAACTTGTTGTTTTAAAGCAACACAGTCGAGAGCTCAATGATCCAATCCAGGGCTAATGTTGCCAGCACAAATGACTAAGCTTTGCAGTCATCATTATTATACTAATCTCCTAGTTTCCACAGCCTATACGCCTGTGCCATCATAATGACCTTACTGTGAACCTGACAACTGACAAATCAAAAGACTTTTTTAATGGAGTTTCTGTTCTGCATGTGAAAAAGATTCCTGTGATTAAGAACTGTATCTCTGAGGCAGCTGAAGCATGAAGGTTTGGTGCAAACCCCAGAGTCTTGCACATTTACAATATGAGCATGTCTTATCTCAGTAATTCCTCATGAAGCTCATAAAGATATGTGCTTGATGAATGTGAGCAGAATAGTTTCCTAACTGAAGCAATGCACAGACGAAAACAGACAGGTGATTGGACATAAAGATAACATGTGGCGAGGTCCTGCACAGGTAGTGTAAGCACACTCAGCACTCAGAGGAAAACAAAGCTCAGATTTCTTAACTGTTCCTGATTTTTGAGAGGCCTTCTAGGTCTGAAGAATTTGATCTGTCATAGCGGAGTCCGGTCTAGTGTTTGTGCTCGGAAAGTGTTACTAACTAAATTTAGTTTTAGTTAAAAGACTGACTAAAGTTAATTCAACATTTGCTGTCAAAATAAACAAAAGACCTAGTTATGCATAATTCAGCTTTTGTGGATATGAATGAGATGTTGTTCTCATGACATTAAATTAAAATGACAGGATGCTTTTTTTTTAAGGTGTAATAGAGTGCAAAAAGGCTGCAAAATATAAAGGCTAAAAAACTGTTGCCAAGCAACCTGATGGTGCCATATCACATGTAACTAACGTCTTGGAGATGTTAATGCGGAAAAATTAAGTGTGACAATGGATCATTTTAGCCTATTGCTAGACGGTTGCTAGGCAATTTAATGATGTCTGATACAGGAGCCTAAGATGCACCTGTGTGTCAGGTACAGCTGCTCATCTCCTGATGATGTGAGAGGTGGTGACCACAGACAGCTGTGTACTATGGTGAGATGAGTACGCCTTTTTACTTCACAGTTGTTATCATATATATATATATATATATATATATATATATATACATTAGATACATACATAAATTCTACTTCTGGGCAGATATTTGGAGTTTAAATGTGAGTGTAAATGGGTACAAACAGCTGCTTCTTTAAAAATCTATTACACTCTGATTTGCTTTCTCATTAATGGTGCTAAATGCAAAAGTTCCAATTGATATGGAACAAAACAAGCGTTTTATGTGTCTGTCGACACAATAAGTCTGGTATTTTATCGTTAAAGCACTGTTTTGGTCTCCACCAGCTCGTGACAAAAAACACATACTGTTATTAACTCCTATACTCTATTTACAATACATTGCAGTTTAGATCTAAAAATGTACATAGATGTATCAAAGCTATATAGAATAAAAAGCTATGAGGTGTAAATCATAACAGGTTTTAGATTAAATGTCAACTCAAACTGCTCACATAACTTAAAATACTGAAGGTGAAACTGATAACTGCCAAGTTTATTGAAGTCACTGACCTCAGAATAGGGTAAGATTAATCCTACTAGAATATGTAACTACTAGAGTGCTTAAACATCAACAAACTTACAAGTATGATCAAATCTACCAGTCAGCGGTCAAGAACAGTAACTTGGACGTGTACAGAGAACACACCACTGGTTTTAGCTTCACTACCAGCTCTGTTATTGTGGTATAAATGTTTCCAGAAATCCCTCTCATTCATCTCTCAAGTCATTTAACGAGGACTCAGTTGTTTTGCGTATACTGATACAGTGTTAGTCTGTCATCAGGTTGTTCATTACTCAAACTTATTTTAGCATGACTGTCACAACTGTTTTCAGCTTTCCCCAGCCGCCCTCTCAGTGCAGGATCACCACCACATTCCTTAGTCCAAATCACCTGTGAATTGCACGAGGTGATGAAACCATCGCAAACGAGCAGATTCTACACAGGAATTTATGTGCCACCTAAAGCATACCCACTGCCTCTGCAAAGAATGATTTTCCTTTGCTTAATCAGAAGTGCTTTTGGAGTAAACTAAAGCTGCAGCATTTGCCTTAGTTCTCAGTTCAACCTCCACCTCCTTCAGGCTTTAAACATCAGAGTTGTCTCATAATTTCATGCCTCAGTATGCTCTGAGAAGTTTTTACATCCTCTTATTTGGGAAAAATTATAGCCCGATGGGTGTGAAGCAGGAAGTCGTTTGTGTAGCTGAGGCTTGCTTATTTGGTTTTCATGTAAGCATGGCCACAGGGACATACAGTACCTCCCGTGTACTGTCAGTGCATAAGGTGCTCACCATGTATTATTACTACATTCCTCGCACATTTTTACAGTCAAAGGAGCCCAGGGTGCAGCGTCTGATGTAAACCTTTGTATGGACAACTCATAATTTAGTCCCCCCCACCCCTTCATGCTGAAAGCTCTAATAACAGCACGATACTCTTCTATACACTGCACAAATTGGTATGAACTGCAAGCTAACACAAGCATGACAATCATTTATAATCCTCTTCATACATGGAGTGTAATTTTAGATATATGCCACACATGGGGTAGAAAGGCCTGCAGGAGAGAAAAAAATGCAATTAACTGCATCTTGATGTTATTTCCTTTGGCTGTGGGATAAAGCTGCCTGTCAATAACTGAAGGAGACAAAGGGAGGCCTGGGACCTCCAGCATGGCTTCATGTGCAAAACCATAGTATAATAGCATGAGGTCTCAGTGCTAATGGCAGGAGATCTTTACCTCTGCCACACTCTGATTCCTGTTTGGACTGGAAAAAGCTGAAAATGTTGGCATAACTTTGTTCCAAGTATGTACACACACACACACACACACACACACACACACACACACACACACACACACACACACACACACACACACACACACACACACACACACACACACACACACACACAATCCAAGATGGTGGCAGTCAATATAAACACAAGTAAACCTGTCAAACTTTTAATCTGTACTGCCACTGTTGTTTGCCAGGCTCCATCCATTAATATGCTGCAGTTGGTGTTTTTAGACACAGAACAAGTTATTGTGCTGTATATGTACGGTATATCTGAGAGGCACTAGAAAGACGTTCTCTTCTCTCAGTTCTCTTCTTTGTCTCTCTATCAAACCCTGGATCAAAGTTGAAAATGCTTTCAACACATACAAGGTCTTGAATAATCTTCTCTTACAGGCCTCATAGTACCACATCACCCCAATACAGCACGTTGCTCTCAGACTGTGGCTTATTCTAAATTCCAGTGGTATTTAAAAGTAGAATGGGAGGCAGAGCCTTCAGCTTTTAGGCCCCTCTTCTCTGGAACCAGTTCCCAATTTGGATTGAGAAGACAGACACCTTCTAGTTTCAAAATCAGGCTTAACCCTTTCCCTTTTGATAAAACATATAGTTAGGGCTGGATCAGGTGACCCTGAATTCTCCCTTAGTTACACTGCAACAGGGCCTAGGCTACTTGGAGCGTCCACTATGTGTGTTTATACACCTCTCTGCATTTCATCATTCATTATTATGAATCTCTAGCTCTCTCCCACAGCGTGGGACCTCAACCGGTCACAGCAGATGGCCCCGCCCCTCCCTGAGGCTGGTTCTCTTGGAGGTTTCTTTCTGTTAAAAGGGAAGTTTTTCCTTCCCACTGTCGCCAAGTGCTTGTTCATAGGGGTTCATCTGATTTTTGGGATTCTAAATCTTTATAAAGTGCCTTCAGTGATTTGGTGCTACATAAGTGAAAAACTGAACTGAAGTATTAATAGTAGAATCCCCACAGTTCTATTATTGAATCTTGCTAAGGAGCAAAACCAATCCTGTTTTTCCAACTTTGGTATTGAAACATGCTCAACTCAGCAGTGACACTCACTCCCAGTTCCAACTTTTGACATAAATCAAAATCATGCTTTTTGGATTTCCTCCCTTATCTTTGCTCTTTGTGGCGCATTTTTTGCAACATTGTTCTCCATGTTTCCTTGTCCCTCTTGGCGTTTCACTGTGAGTTCTCGCCTCTCTGTTTACAAGCGTCTTTCGGTTATTTTCAACTTTACTTTGAAGCCTTGTTTCCTGTAATTTCACTTGTGTGCCTCAGTTTTACTCCTACCTCGTGTTTACCCTGATTGAGCTCACCTGTGTAATCCCTTTCACTTAATCCTCATCACCCCCTTGTGTGTAATTCCCTGATTACCTTCTGTCAGCCTCTGTCCTTTGTCACGTCATACGCCGGCCCGTCTCTGCTTTGTTGTTGTTCCTGGTTAAACTCCACAGTTTTTTTCACTTTTGTGTTTCGATGGTGTGTGTTCTGTCTCTTTGTTGGAGTTTGATTTGTGGACTTTAAAACTGCTCACTTTTTATTAGTTGAAGTCTGCCTCTGCATGACTGCATTTGGGATCTCACCTACACACTCCAACATGACAGTCGTGGTCTTATCACAGCCTGCATCAGATAAAAATAGACAAAGTTGAGTTTGATTTTATATTCAAATGACCAAGAATGAAACGTGATATGTTTTCGAAGCCGTTTTGTTGAGTTTTCTTGAACGATGAAGACATTTTAACAATAAAAACATTTTACAGCCACACCATAAAGTTTTAGCTCAGGGCTATACAGTTATCATTAAACGGCATGATTCAACAGTGGACCGCTTTAACCAACAAATAACACATCATTCATTATTTGATCTCTTCTAAGGCAGGTTCTGATTTATTATAGATGCAGCGTTTAAAGTGAAATGTTTGATTTATGCATCCTAAAATTAAAAATTTCCTAACACCCTTTGATTTTCCAAAGTATGTGCACCTTGTTTCTTCATTCCTCAACGTCAACGTCATTGTTGGCAGAAGAGCTTGCTGTTTGGACCCTGATTGGCCCTCGCTCTCAAGGCATTGCTGTAATGATAGTTATTAAGCAGCCCCTGTCTTAAATAATCAACATTCTGACAAAGACTCCTGCACAAGTCAGGCATAACCACCTGCTATTAAGTGCGAGCTTGTCATGCTGAAAGACCTTTATTGAAAATATAAATATAAATTCTGGGTTACAGCTCTGAGAATCTCTGAGGAACCTAAGACGAGGAGCTCCAGGAACAGCTACCGAATGGAGGCAGGGGCAGAATGACAACCAGTTTAGAAAGGCAGTCATAAATCTCAGACGATCATAGTGCAGGTGTTCACAGGTGCACTGCACACAGCAAGACTGGCACCGGCAGACACAGACCCCTTTAACAAGCACAGGCATTAAATACCTGGAACCGTGGCAGTGACGTAACACTGTTTATAGGAACAACACCATGAAACAGTTCGTTAATGCTCCAGTGATCTGTGAGCTGCTCTTGGCTTGTAAAGGTTGAAACGGGCCGTCGTGCATTTTCTCTTTGAATATGCATCGTTTGATTTAAGGTTAGTTTCGAGATTATGTCACGTAAAGTGAAAACTGAAGCCAATAAACAGCATGAAATCATTTTTTATTGTGCATTTTGCTAATACACGCCATCTGCTATAGGTAAAAATCCCAAAATCCCATTATCCTGGCTGCAAAAAAGTTTGAAGCAAAAATAATAGAAAGGCAACACCTAACAGTTTGTAAATACTGCCATATGTAAGTATGGGCATATTTACAAGAGACAGTAGCATGCTATGCTATCAGCTGAGGCTAACAAGCTCAGTTAAAAAGTACATCCATAAACAGGCTACAGTGCACAGAGTTAATTAGAGCTAGCTGATAGAATGGACTAATAGAAAACTAGGAGAGATGACGGCTGCTAGACAGCTGCCAGTGTCAGCATCGTTGTCAATCAACACACTGCTAACTTTCAGCCTGCAGATGAAATTAATATGAGACTGTAGTCGGAACTGACTCACTCTTCAGGTGGGCACTTGAGGAACTTGGCTTCATGTTTGAACCCCAGAGATGCTACTTGGTTAAAATGTTTCCCAAAAATGTGAAAAACGGAGCTCAATGATGTGGACGTATTCTGCTTTTGTTTGATCATTTTTCACAAGCAAATCAGTTTAGAAATGATGTTAGTAATGACTAATAAGCAGTGTTTGTCAATAAACTTGAAAATAGTAATTAATTACTAATTACTGATTACTTCCTTAAGACAGTAATCATGTTACTTTACTGATTACATATTTTCAAAGGTAATTAGTTACTTAGTTACTTAGTTACTTTCTAAAAACTTGATACACAAACTGAATAAGTAATAAAGCAGCAGATCTTTCAGCCCAATTCTATTTTTTTCTGCATAATCCATCATATAAAACTGAATCAAATGAAAAAGTCTGTTTTTAAAACTTGTTTTATTAGTTTTAATCTTTTAACTTCATGCACATTGCATCAAGCAAAAATTTAATTATATGCAGCAGTCTCTGACTGGAAGAAATGTGTTTAACATTTAAACCGTTTCTGCAGATTCCAGCTTATAAAATAAAATAAAGTTCTGTGTTTACACTCTTTCAAATAGATGCAAGCAAAACAGCAAAAAATAAATAAAAGATTCAGCAGCACTGAGTCCTGTCGCTCTTAAATCTGTTGTCACCTGTTTAGCAGGAGTGGGGCGGGTGGAGGTTTGCCCGGTGCCACAGTGGTCATGTCAGTGGGAGGATCCGGGGGTTTCTCAGTGAATGTCACATTCCCGTGGCAGCGTGCTCGGTGCTCGCTCAGATTTGAAGTTTAAGTTTTCACGGTAGAAAGACGTTTTCTTCCCACACAGAGTGAACAGCAGACACTAATGTTTTTGTAATTTTTTACAAAATCAAACTCAAAGTAATGTGAATACTTCCAAGCTTTAAACGCTGCACGGTCGTACTCTCTCCTGCTCTCCATATTATTCATCGTTGATCTGCACACGTCTGTTGCTGCCACGGACGTCACACGCTCGTACGTCATTGTCATGAGACACTCTTGCAAACAAAATCACGGTTTAGTAACGTAGCGTGCTTATGGGAAAGTAACAGTAATCGAATTACTTTTTTGCAATAGACATTACTCGTTGCTTGAAAAAAGTAATGTGATCACAGCCCATCTCTGCTAATGAGTAATAACAAGTAGCTTTCAATAGTCTGTTGAGGAGGTGATTGTAAAATGCTTTGTGGGAATCTTCAATTCAAGCACGATACGGCTCAAAACTTCCAGTAGTAGCTCTTTATCTTCCATTTAGAGCTGAATTTGTTCATTTGCCACATAGTAAAGAGTAAAATCATCTCAACACCCAAAAGCTGTGCTGTGCTAGAAAAGCTGGCATTGCAACAGCTGACCTTAAAAACAAGTTCATGTTTTTGAAGTTGTAGATTTTTCTGTGATTTTTTTTCACAGAAAACTTACCTAACATACCATACAGCCACACGCAAACAATGCAGTCTGCTGAGCCTTTAAGCAAATTTTCTAGTTATAGAAGTTAATAAGTCCTCATATTTAACATTTTTCTCATTAGTTGACACCTCAAACCAGTAAAACTTTTATGCAGCACATTCAGCATGGGCATCTAGATGAGAGAAATGATGAGAAATTGTCATGTTGACGTGGATATTACAGAATGTGTGGTGTTGGAAACTCTAAATGGTCCATATTCCCTGTGATTTGAAGATCAAACCTTTTATAGTTTGCCCGTTTTGGCTTGGTGCTATTTATAGTAGAGTGACAATAAAAGTGTAGTTACTGGCTTCTTGCTAGTTGGTCAGGATACTACACGTTACCACAATAGTTAGCACAGTTCCTCATTTAAGACGTACCATGTCCTGAGACAAAGTATAAGTGGCATTAACAGAAGTGGAAACAAATATTTAAGGGATACACATAAAATCTGAAGGAAAGGGAGGAATAGTCAAACTCCTTCACAGATGCAAACACAATAACTATACTTAGGTTTCAGTTCCTCAACTCCTCTTTTGTGTCTGCTGTATGTTCACAGAATTAGATGGAAGTCATATTATTATCAAAACTGAAATTTGAACAAGGCTGTGCTGTGTGAGACACTTGGACAGTGTTGTTGAGCTCTTAGTGACAGAGCCTCTGTGTTACTCTAACCAAGGCTGTTTGGCCAGCTGCCTTTTGAAAGCGTCACACTATTGAGGCAATGTTTAGCTGAGGAATGTTTTGTGCCAATTATTCACGGAGTTAAGATCTTTTCTGTTGCTCAGATTGAAATCCTTCTTGACATCATCCTCTTGCCAATTGTAAAGCCCCCTCCCCACTTTCTTCCCCTTTTGCCATTTCCAGAAAATAAACAGCATGCAGATTTTATCTGGGATTTTCATGGTTACCATTTTGTTAATGGCAGCCTGGCCTCTCGATGAGAGGAGGAACATTTTTGTGGGGCACGGTTTGGTTGTTGTAGCAACGTTGTTGAGGGCTGAATGAAGCAGATGTCAGAGTGATCTATCAGCCAGCAGCTCCACACTCCCACTGCTCACTGAGGAACAACGCTGCTGTGACACCCTCTGCACGGCACCACGGCTGTCAGTAACACCCACTTTGCTCCAAACTATCCTCACAGTAACCGCAAAGCTTGAAATATGTGCATTAAACATAAAATAAATTCCTGCTGATAATTCTGAGACATTAATTTACCCAAATAAACCATGACAAGAGCTGAGAAGCACGGTTTTACATGAAGTCACCCATGAACTCTGATACAGATCATTTTAATAACATGCGATTTTTGTAACTGAATCAAATCTCATGTGATGAAACTTGAACAAATCTAATTACACAATTTCCAGAAGCCAAATTTTATTTTTAATTGTTTTGCAAGTGAAATGTAGTTTCTCATAAAAAGATGGGAGTATGACATATTGAGCTCAAGAGTGATTTTCCTCAAGTAAAAATTGATTATGGTTGCGTGTTGTAATTATGTTGTTACCATCCAAAGTAAACTTAATACAAGCTGTGACATTGTGAAACAATCGTATACGCAGAAGCCTTGTTTTAACAAAGACTTGTTTTATTGGCGATGCTTTGGAAAAGAACCATTTTATCTATAATCGTATATTCTAAACTCAATGTCTCTGATTGGTGGAGTTACTATTACCATAGATGTTTAAACTTGTCGCAATCTGGTTCAGAAACCGTGTACAGCCATGAGTGTAGCACTGCACTATACCAGTACATAGACTGCACTTCACTCTACACACATCACAAACTATAAATATTTAAAACTTATTAGTATAAAATATTGTTCTGCAACACTATAGTAGCTAAAAAAAATTAAATTCAAGAAGGCTGATTTAGGAAGGCTGGAAGCTGTGGAATTTGGAACTGGCAGTAGTTGTAATTTCTTTACTTTGAAAAGGTTTTTTACCTTTGACCTTTTTGTTTTTCTTTTTCTTTTTGATGCAGATCAAAATTCTTTTTATGGTCATGATTCACCTGATAGTTGGCTGGATACGTTCAAAACGGATTTTACACGGAGTTTCTGAAACTTCAATGGAGAAAATGAATAGGAATTTATAATATAACTTATAATGAAGCTGAACGATAACACAAAACTAGAATCTGTGCCACAGGCATTTCATAGTTGATTGATGTTGCATGCTAACAAAATCTGTGTTTGATTTATTTAGCTAAAGGGTTAGCTAAACAAGCTACCTAGCTAGGTAACTAAGGCATCAGTCACACAGGTCTTGGGGCCAGTAACCCCCTGACAACTTCTAGCTGCAAGTGGAAAAAGTCTAAGTAACCAACTGAGTGGTGAATGGTTGCCCGAGGTTGCTTGATATCACCATGTGAAATTGGTTGCAAAGAAAGTGCTGCACCAAAAACTTCCTTGTGATTGCTTTGGTCACTAGTAGACTGCCATGGTCTCCCATAGTTTGCATGATTTGTCTGCAAGCACTTACAAAACTTTAAACAATTGAGAAGGTATAGCTAAAACTAGAAGTGGAAAAGGTTATGCTAATACAAAAACGTCGAGAGCTTTTACTTTTAAGGTGAATAGTCTCCATTGGAGGTCTGTGTCACACTTTTTCTAGAGTAAATGATGAGTGTTTGAAGACAACTTAGTCTTCCATGTGACTACTAGTGACCATAGCAACCTGCTAGCGACCAAAGCAATGGTGAGGAGGCTTTCAGTGCAACACTGTATACGTCTTTTTGATCACGTTCGCCTTAGTGACTGCCAGCAACCTCTAGCATCCATTCACAACTGGTTGCAGTGTACGCATTTTCCCCTAACGACCAGCCAGGGAATCAGCGACCCTTATCTAGGCCTGCTTAATTAAGGAATAAAGAAGCTTGTAAAGTTCAGATAAGATGAAACTGTAATGGTATTTTTTTTAATAATACAGACAAAAGAAACATTCATGGAACACCTATCCTGAAGGTAATATTAGCATTTTCCTGAACACACATTTCAGTGTAAAAGAATTATATTGTGCTAACAAGGATAAAGGCACATCTTTAAAACAGTGTTTCAGTGAATGATTTCATAGTTCAAAAAACCTCTGTACATTTGAATGGTTAACAGGTGCATCGAGGGAAAATTGCCACAACAATTTAAAGATAACTCATTCAACAACGATTAGCCATTGTACCATTTCCATCTGTGCGGATGTTTCTGTAGAGGAGAGTAGTTGTATATGTGTTATGATTAGCTTTGAAACATGTCAGACTAATGGTTTTTTATCTGAATAATGGCATATACACATGGGAAGTGTCATCCATTAAGTGATTATTATATGCAGTGGGGTGAAAAAAGTATTTGCCTCTTTCTTGACTTCTTAGTTTTCTGCATATTTGTCACATTTAAATGTTTCATACATTAAACAATATTAGACAAACAATTTTTAAGTTGTGTTTTAATTTATTGAGGGAAAGAAAAGGTTATCTAAACCTACCTTGCCTTGTGTGACAAGGTAATTGCCCCCTAAACCTAATAACTGGTTGTGCCACCCTTGGCTGTAAGAACTGCAATCAAGCATTTGCGATAACTGCCAATGAGTCTTTCGCATTACTGGGGAGGAATTTTGGCCCACTCTTTGTCATTGTCCTGCTTCATAACTCAAATGTGCTTGCAGTTCAGGGCATGAACTGATGGCCGGACATTATCCTTCAGGATTTTCTGGTAGAGAGCAGAATTCACACTGTTCCAGACCATCACACTACCACCACCCTGTCTGTCTGCTGGTATGATGCTACATTTATTTTTACACAAAAAGTAACAGAGCTCAAACAGAGTAATATTCCACAGGATATTTTCCCTACCCTAACCCAAGTCTTGGAGATCATCAGGGCATTTTTGGCAAATCTGAGACGTGCCTTGCCCAGTCTCTTTCTTATTGTTAAATCATTAACACTGACTTTTCACACAGAGTCAGATTTTTTTTTACCTATAATAAATCAAATCATAATTTTTCTTTGTCTAAGATTACAATTTGTTAGCTGACCCGAAACAAAATCTGAAAGTGGACAAATACTTTTTCACAGCAGTGTGTGTGTGTACCTGTTTAGATGTCTTTGTGGGGACCTAAAGTCGGAAGTTTACTTTACTTGTATACTTGGGGACCAAAATGCCCATCCCCAGAGGATTGAAGACTCAAAATGTGGTTTTAGTGTCAGGGTTACAGTATGGTTAGGTTTAGGGTAAAGGTTAGGGTTAGGCATTCATTTTTCATGGTTAGGGTAAGTGGTCAGGGAAAGCATTACGTCAATGAGATGTCCCCGCAAGGATATGAATACACACACACGTGTGTGTGTGTGTGTGTGTGTGTGTGTGTGTGTGTGTGTGTGTGTGTGTGTGTGTGCGTGTGCGTGTGAATATACAGACATACAATGTACCTCCTGAAGGTCAGTCAGACCAAAATGTTGTGACTAAATAAACGTGTTAGCAAGTGTGCAGGACTTATATTTAAATTGTAGTGGGTCATTTCCTGAAATCAGTAACACACACAGTTACTAACATAAAGGGAAAACACATCTTAAACAAAGATGGGAAATAAATAAAGAAATATTTATATAAAAATAAACTCTTACAAAATATTTTCTATTAACCAGCAACATGGGGATTTAGATCTGGAAGCTTGCATTTGCTCCTGGGGTTAACTACAAATGTGGCTGCTCGACCACACCTTTCCAGACAACTAGCAGCAAAGTGAAGAGGAAATGGGACAGAGAACAAGTAGAAAACAATACTATCATACTTGACCCATAATCAGTAGTTTAATGTTCTGCTGTAGTTTCCCAAATATTCACTATTGGTTAGTTCAGACTGTTTGAGTTTTTATATCCAGTGTTTAAGTCTTCAAAAAAAAGTAACAAAGAAAAACCTTAAGTGCCCGTTTCTTTTTTCTTTTCTAAAAACCAGAATCTACACCACCAAACCTTTACTAGATTTAGTTGCAGTGAATCTTCGAAATGATCAGTAGTTTTCTCATCAAATAAATTATTAGTCGATTAACAAAAGAAAAATAAAATAAAATAAAAACCTGTTAGGCCTACTGTTTAAGGTGAGTCATGCCAGTAGACCAGTACGGCCTGTGAAAACGTTAAGCATGCAGCACAAAATGTCAATCAATTTAAAACACAAAAAGAACATTTGTGAAGCTGATAGCTCAAGTCCAGTGTCGTGGCAGATGTCCATTGGCATCATTATAATCGACAAAGTTGAATGAAAAAGCTGTGATTGCTGTAACACAAGGGCAGCAAGGCAGTCTCTCCACAGATACTGAAACCCACGAACAACACAAAGGAATGTCCAGTAAACATATCTATTTACAGGTATACACTTCTGTCCTCTCACTGCACGTGTTGCACTTGACATAGCAGCACCACAGGAACTTGCAGTTGCACTGCCAAACACGCGAGTACTGATGTGTGTTGTATCCCCGACCACAGCACATCAGGTCACAGCTGTTGGGCTGCTGAGCTGTTTTGTTACACAGACGGCCCTGCGTCCCCATGCTTCCGGTCAGAGGGTCAGCCTCGCAGTAGTTGGGAGACCTCTCGATGTAGACTAGCTCCATGTCCTTGGGCTTGCGGTAGGAGTGTGGTTTCTTGATCTTCAGGAAGGCGGGGCGCTTGTTCCGCCTGGCGCGCACAGGCTCCACGTGAACAGCGTGGTTGTACTTGTCTTTGAGCATGTATCCCAGCTGACGGAATTTGGGGAGTGTCGTCCAACATGTCTTCGTGGTGCAGGATCCAGAAACCCCATGACACTTGCACTCTAGGTGCATGCTCTTCTCCAGGACCTATAGAGGAAAAGCTCAGATGAAGCAATCTTTTCAAACTTAAGCCATTGAAAAATTGTTATTTTATAACTAATGCATGCCTCCTGATAAAAGAAGTGTGCATAATTTTTGTCATCTTATACAATTTCGGTAGACTGTTTGTTGCTGTATTTCCATAATGAGTCGGTGGGGCGGGGGAGTCTAACGCTTCAACAGGTTGAGACAAACATTTTCTAGCATTCCAAATGAATACAAGCATTCCAGGGATCTCAGAGCTGCTACAGTATGTCAGTCTATAGCTACCAGCAATACATGTGCCATTTTTACGAGTCAGGATGAGCTTCAAAAGACAATCTTGAGTATCCGTAGTCGTTGAAATGAATTGAATTACAGTTTAGGAGTGGAACCTTTCAGTGTATTTGTTACTACAGCCAGGGGACTCTGTCTGTGCTTCTGGCTGAATGACATCAACTTACCCTTCTTCCTCCTCACTGAGTGGGAACCCTTGCATGCATTAGAGAAGCCTCACCCTGCTTTTTAATTATTCTACTCTGATGTGGCCTCAGACTTTCTGGAGTCTCGTGGGGTAATTGTCAAAAGCCTTGGATGCATACAGCTTAGTGTGGTCATGCCCCCGAGACCCGGCAAACATTTAATTCATGGAGTTCAGTGAAGTGAAATCCCAGTGAAGATGCCATTGTTTGTCTAACAGAAGCCCCGTAAGCCTCCTGTGGCACCTTTTACACTCTTGTTTATTCTTCTCAAGAAATTGGAAGGTTGGCACTCAAGTCACACAGACTGACATTATCTCCAATTAAACATGAAAGCTTTCCTACAATAATTACAGAGGTATCAGTTTAGTAAGTGTATATTAAGAGATCCACGCACTGTATCACATTGTGACTGATGTCAGGCCTAAAATATGAAGCCTCATCCCGAGAGACTTCGCACAGCCTTCTGCAAACAACATTTTAGATGCATTCCTCTAAAGTAAAGCTGTGCACACAGAGAAATTTTGACAAAGATTTGCTTAGATTTTTCATTTGATGCATGTAAGGTAAGGGTCTGCAGGAACTGCTATTTCTGTCTTTAATACATAGAAATTAGGTTTTCATCAACTCTATACACATCCTAAAATAATCTCATCTCATGGTCAGTTACATGATCTGATGCATGTCATTGAACAGAAACGAATATTTGATTCAGTTGAACTGCATAAAAGACTGAGCAGGATTTCCTTTTTATTTTTGTTTGACTACAATTAACTTTCTTCATATCTCTTCATCTATTAGCTTTTAATACTATTCTAGTACCAAAATGCCATTAAACTGCAAGAAAAAAAAAAGTTTGAAGCTAAATAGGTCCTGATACATTTTTAATTTGCCTGTGTGTCCAACCACAGGTCTAAAATCAACTACACTAGAGAAATCTCAAGAGCATCCTCCATAATGATGCATTTGCACAATGTTGTGGTCATTATAAAACCTTAGCTTGTTGAAAATGCAAATATTTCCTAAACATCTTGGAGTTCGTATTACCGGTTTCAGAAAAGTTAGAGATTAAATAAAGGAGCATATATTTTATCTTGACAAAATTTCAATGACCATCCATGTGTGGACATAGTCAGGGCATAACAAAATTCAGTAGGATTTATTCTGGCTGAACCATCAGCATTTATATAAAAAATTAATGCAGGCTATTCAACAGTTGAGATACCAGAGCAAGCAGCAACCTCTCAGGCTGAATAGTAAGGCCAGCGTTGAACTAATGTTCCTTGAAATTCTTCAAAGGTCAATCAGTCTCCAAAGACTTGAAATGCCCAAATTTTCAACAGAATAATTACATCCGCCAAACCATCAACCTGTCTATTAGATCCCATTACTACTGTTCAAAGAAGCTCTACCATTTATTAATGCTTCAGTCTTTATCTGTCTTAATGGACTATGTAGTGCAGGCTTTAATTAAACCACTACGTAAAAAGTCATCACTTTAAACAGCTGTCTTAGTTAATAGTATACTAATATCCACTCATTTCTATGGTTGACGTGTCAGCCTTCAATAACACTGACCACAATATTGTATTAGAGAGATTAGAGCATAAACATAGGTATCAAAAGTACTGTGATGCAGTGGTTTGAATAATGTCTAATAGACTACAATTTCTTCATATAAATGTGGAGTCTTCTTCATACATTAACTTAATTATGGAGTTCCACAGGGTTCTGTGCTAGGACTCATTCAGTTTACATTATACATGCTTCCCTTAGGCAGTGTTATTAGAACAGCATAGCTACTTTTTCATTGTTATGCAGATGATGCCCAGCTTTATCTACCCATCTAGTTAAACTACAGACATGTCTTAAAAACATAAAGACCTGGATGACCTCTGATTTCTTGCATCTAAATATAAACGGAAGTTATTGTGCTTTGCATTAAAAATCTCAGAAACATATTGTCTAAACAGAGACATATTCTGATGGCATTACCCTGGGCTCCAGTAACACTGTGAGGAATCTCTGAGTCATTTTTGACCAGACTATGTCCTCCATTGTGCAACAAACAAATATTTAGGACTGCTTACAGCATGCTGTAGTGAGAATACTGACACTGATATTTCTCCAATATTAGGATCTGTTCACTAGCAAAACTGAATTTAAAATCGCCTACCTCAAAAGAAAGGTCTTGAATAATCTGGCACTACCTATTCTATCAATAGAGCTCCTTGCTTCAGATCGCTGGTTTAATTGTGGTTTCTAGAGTTTTCCTAAATAGAGTGGGAGGCAGAGCCTCCAGCTTTCAGGCCCTTCTGTGAAACCAGCTCCCAATTTGCATTTTGGAGACAGGCACCCCCTCTACTTTTAAGATTAGGCTAAAACGTTCCTTTTGAATAAAGCTTATAGTTAGGGCTAGACCCTGAATCACCCCTTAGTTGCTGTTGCTTAGCTGTATAAACACTCTCAATGTGCTTCTACGCAACTATTGTGTTTAATCATTAGTTATCTGGCTCTCTTCCACAGTGTGTCTTTTGTCCTATCTTCTCCCCCAACACACCAGAAGGCTCGCCTCCCTTAGCCTGGTTCTACAGGAGGTTTCTTTGTGTTGAAAGGAGTTTTTCTTTCCCGCTGTCTCCAAGTGCAGTGTCATAGGAGGTCATCTGAATGTGTAATCAATACAGTAAAATTGAATTAAATTGAAATAAGCATGCTCACAGCCTTAAACAAAAACATTTATCTTACTCTATAACTATTATTTACTAATTTACTTCATAAGCGCTGTACTGGAGACAATTTTAAGTATAAGTTTAATTTAAACAGGCACTCAGCAGGCACTGCCCTAATTTGTTCATCATTTATGGTGCTATAGAACAGTGCTTTTGATGCAGATGAACACAATTCATGGTATAGCGTCTAGCAAGTGCTACTGAATAGGTGTGAGCATAAAAGGAGAAACATTAACATCAAATACAATGTTTCCATCACCTCAACGAACACACAAAATGTTGTGTGCAGGTTGTCCCACAGTGCATCTGCTAGCTAAAAGTATGGCTGCTTTATTTCCAAGGAAAAGAATACAGTGCAAGATAACTTCACTCAGAGATGGAGGAAGAAACGAAGCTTATGTTTAAAGGTAAGGATTCTTCAGTGGCATTTGATAAAAATGGAAATATTAAGCTTACAAGTTCTCTTTTTTAAAATCAGATTTCAGGTCTGACATGATGTAATGGTTTTCTATATTTGTCTGGCCCAACAAGAAATAATCAAAGACCCTGATCTATAAAGTGTTCAACAAAGCCCAGCAGGATTCTCCCATTTTAGTGCAGCTAGCCAACAGTGAAGAAGCTTACTTACTTACTTTCCAATTAATAATTGTTTCTGTCACTAGTTAGCTAACATAAACTGGTGTAGCAGTATTAGTAGTAACCAACCATCCTACTGACAGCAATTTCTTGTTTTCTAGATACTTGTTGTTAAACTCTGTCTCTCTTCCACAGCATGTCTTTTATCCTGTCTTCCTTCTCTCTCCCTAACCGGTCGCAGCAGATGACCCCGCCCCTCCCTGAGCCTGGTTCTGCTGGAGGTTTCTTCCTGTTAAAGGGGTTTTTTCCTTCCCACTGTCGCCAAAGTGCTTGCTCATAGGGGGTCATATGATTGTTGGGTTTTCTCTGTATGGATTATTGTAGGGTCTACCTTACAATATAAAGCACCTTGAAGTGACTGTCGTTGTTATTTGCACTGTATAAATATTGAAAATTGAATTGAATTGTCCGTACTTGACAAGATGGCACTACACATGCTCTAAACACCATAAAATTTTTTAAATCTAGCTTCATGGACAGTGTTAAATCTGTGACATTGTTTTTAGAGTTGGACTCCATGGTGTAAATTAAGGTTAAAGCATGCAGACTTTCATGTCCACTTTAATAGTAGGAGCAGGATGTGCCTTTGATGCCTTCCAGTGGTTTTTCAATGGACTGTTTTCTTGTGGTTCAGTTTTGAGGACAGTCTTTTCTATTGATCAGTCGGTCGTCTGGCTCCTTACTGCTGTCTGCTGCTAATGATATCAGCATCGGGGTAATGCTCTTCCATATCAAAAAAGCAGTTCGAATCATCCACAGAGCAGGTTATAGGAACATACAAACTCACAATTTTGCAGTCTGAAATATTGAAAATTGCCGAACTAGTGAAATTCCAAACAGCACAAATTCTATTCAAAGCAAAAACTAAAGAACTGCCAGGTAATATTCAGAGTATGTTTTTTTGAAAGAAGGAAGTTACAATTTAAGGGGTTTTTGTAACTTCAAAACAGGGAAGGTACGTACTACAAGAAAAAGCTTTTGTGTTTCTGTGCATGGAGTGAAACTGTGGAACAGTTTGAATACGGAATTAAAGCAACGTCCAAACATAAAACAGTTCAAAAAGAGTTAAAAAATATGATCTTCTCGAACTATAAAGAAAGGGAAAATATTGAAATTAAGTGAATGTCTCTATTTAAAAAATTTCATGATGTGATTTTATATCAGAAATCTGTTCACTGTTTTATTACAGATTATATCAGTAAGAAAGATGACAAAATATTAACTGCTAACTTCTGGCAAAGGGGTGGGATTAAATAAGTGTGTAATTCTTCCCACTCCCTTTCAACATGTAAATGAATCAGGACGGTAGCTATGTTGAAATGTATTGACTTTTGTATAGTATTTTTTTCTCTCTCTCTTATTTTCTTTACTAAATGTACCTGTATATTGTTTACATGTTTGAAATAAATTAACAATAATAATAATAATAATAATAATAATAATAATATGGTCGTCTTGGGTTTACCCTAATTTGTTTCTTTGAAAACACTATTACTTCATGAGTTCGTGTTCTCAAAATTATATTTGCACTAGTTTTGCAATGACCACACGATGCCCTCAGTGGCTCCTGATAATGAAATTTCTATGTAAAAAAAACAATCGTTTTTTACCTTCATGTTGATATGAGCCATTAAGATTTTAACAAAGACTAAACAGTAGGAACCAGTACTATATTTTACAGTGGGGCAGGTTGTCCATTCATTGAAATGTTGTGTTGTTATCCTCCACTTTGCATGTTAAAGTGTCCAAGATAGAAATAACCCTCGATGCAGATGTGTGTGACAGATAAATTTGTGTATGCATGGAAGGAAAGTACTGTATGGGTAAATAAGGGGATGAGGTTCACCATTTTTAATGCCAAACCGTTAATTCTATTTCTAAGATGAATGTGTTTGTAGAGCTCACTGAAGCTTACGACAGAAAACCAATAAAGATTAAAGAAATAATCATTAAAACCCTTGTTTCCATGAGAACATTCTGGTGTTTTGGACACAGTGTTAAAAACACAATAGATAACAACAGATTTCAATTTTAAGCAGATGTCAAACTGCTTTCACAGTTTTGGGAGACCTCTGTGCGCCGCTTGCAGGTAACACAAATGAAGGTAATAGAACTCAAAATGTGGGCAAAACAGCATTTTCTCCATAGACATTATATTGGAAAAGACACATGAAGAATGTAGAACATGCAAAAAGAAGACAGGTATGTGCCTTGTTGAGCAATCATTATTAAACTGAGTGGGTGCTATCTTTGACTCAAGTATACTCAAACAACTAAAACTTGCTGCTCTCGCTGCTGTGGGTATAACAAATTCTAACATTTACCTCATCCACCACTCTGTGTGCAACTGTTGTTTGAGTTTCATCACTTTCAGATACTTTCTCTGATTTTTTTTCTCCAGTTTAATCAGAGAAAAAAGTCAAAAAAGTCTCATTTACAGTTTCCCTAATAAAGCCCACATTGTTGTTTCTTCTTGCTATTCTTCTTGTTTAATTGGCAAAGTTACATTTTCTCTGTACACACTACAACACCATGTTAGCATTTTCAGATTTTTGTCTTTTTAACAAAGAACTACAAACTCTGAACTGCCTGTAGGTGCGGATATGGAAGCGTTTGCCTAATTACATGTGTTGGTTGTAAAGAGTGCTGGATCTGATATCAGTTATAGTGTGAGCAATCCACATTACAACTGTTAGTAGTTACATTACAATCAAGCCATGCTGCTGAATCAGGTTTCAGTGCTGCTGTCAACACTGATCTCAGGTTGCTTCGCTTAAAAGCTGAACCCCATGAGATCCATGCAGGGAGTGACACAAACTTTAAACTTAACATCAGTTGGCCTGAGGTATTAGGGGAGCAAATGTGGGCTGTTTGAAATCGGATTGCCTGCAGACTGCTGTCATGTCCAGGCTGTACCCCATTAACAGCATGTGAGACGGTGTGTATGTCATTTCTGATTTGCCTACATTGTCTTGCACATTGTGGTATACCGTTTGCATGGCTTTATTACAACCGTGCATGAAGCTCTGTCAGAACGCTTGCCGTCAGGTGGTGACGATGTATAAACCTACCTTGCGTCCCACTTCATTGTTGTGTAAATTCATGAGTGTCCTGGCGCTCTGCTTGATCTCCCGCGCATCCACAAACACCTTGGAGAAACTCAGTCCATAGTGGATGTCCGCAGAACAGCCACCCCACTTCCAGCCCTCCTGCTGGTTGTAGAAACCCTGTTTCTCCTTGTCACAACCGCAGCCACTCAGGCTCCCCTGGGTGCAGGCCGCTGTGACTGCATGGGCGACCCCTGCGGCTATGATAGCGTAGGTGAAAGCAGCCTCCTTACTGCCTGCGATAAAGAGGAAAGACATTTCTAATCACTATCACAGACAACAGGATTCACTATTTCAGGCACTGTCAAACCTCCTTACATACCTTTCATAGTTGCCTCAAACCAAATCATGAAATACACAAGCCGAGCCAAGTCCCCTTCATTAATCAAGCTCTCTTTAAGCAGATAAACTTCAGCAGGAAGCGTACCTCTAACAGCTCTAATAGTGAACACCTTTAATAAAGGAAGGTATTTTCAAGCAACTTGTATTGAATGTGTAATGAAGTATGGTTAGGTGGGATACTACTGTAAGTGCAGGAGTAATTACACTAATTCACTGATCAGATGAGCATAATGAAACAGTAGAGGCAGATCAGAGATTAAAAGCTCAGGCATCAGCTTTGGCCCTTGTCCCAGCCGCCATCTCTCCAGGATCCACCCTGCGGAGGGGAATCTGAGAGGCATGCACAACCTCCCTACGTGGATGGATTTCCACTCCATAAATCCAAGTTCTTCAGCTGTAGTTTTTTAATTAAAGGCGGAGATCATTTCTGAGCACATGGGAAAGCATCCAGAAATGGCCAATAAAGTCATCATATTCAACTACTAACTTCTTAACCTCTGCCAGGTGACCCGTCCCAGGTTAGGGGTATTATTTAGAGGCATTTTGACCTATATGGGACAAGCAGATGGGATACCTTTAAAAGAAAATCACTATATGTAGTGATGTAATGTATGAGACTTTATTTGAAAGGTAACATTTTGTCCCAGAACAACCCAACAACCCAACTCTCATCAGGAGCTGGGTTTTGCTTCTGTCATATTGTAACACTTGTCTAACTGTAACCACTTCTCCTTCTGCGATACCTTTCTGCAGTTCTAATGCTTAATTCTAGCTCTAACAAGTCAGTTTCAGTGCCTCACCCTAACATGTAGTTTAACTTAAAGCTGATCCTCGTCGCCCTAACCCTAGTCACTTGTTTTATGTAAATAAAACTGTGTAGTAGATCTTGTCTGCCTCGTTCTGATGTTCATTTCAGGGTTCCTGTTTTGTTTTCTTTCCACTGAAGCCCTGAGTGACATTTGCCAGCACATTCGTTGTCATTGACTCTACTCCAGGTTTAACTTGGTTGATTTTCCTAACCACATACTTGTCCCCCTGGACCTGTCCCAAATGAGCTAGTGGATGTTAAGAGATTGAACTGCCACAGAGACTTTTCCGACATTGCACAGCATGTCTTTATATGCACACACACACACACACACTTCTGTGCAGCTGTTGAAGCTTGCTGGAGCACATGCACAATGAGTCCTGATTCTCACTATCAGTCTAGGACCATCTCAAAGTAGATGGGACATCACAGAAAGCAACATCCTGGCTTTACATTTGTGATCTAGAGATATTTTCTTCTGTCCATCTTTTAGATCTTTGTTAAAGTCCTTCATTTTTTTAACAGCTTGATTGAGCAGAAGCCCGTACTCACTCTCTACATCAAGCAGCCAACTTGGTGGGTGGGGAGGATGCTTGAATCTAATGCCAAACTACTGTACCCTCCTGCATTGCTGCCAACAATGATCCCAAATTGGTGTATTCTGTCAGTTATCAGCATTCCAGCTCACTGAAACAAAACAATAGATTCACATAGACAAGGTGTTGGGGAGCCGGACCCAAGCAGCCTTTTGCAGTTGTGCTTTTCTGAAAAGATCTGCACTCATCTTTACTCGCTGACTTTAATCTGATGATAAAGAGTGCTGCTCTGCCCTGAAGCACTGAACTAAAAATCATTCTACATACAGCGTCTTTTGCCAAAGCTGCAGAACCGGGAGGTAAATTTGTAAACCTAGAAGTAAGTACTTGTCTGAACTTGAAGCTTTGGGAGGTGTGGGTGGGGGAGAGGGGTGTATTTTATGAACATACATGAAGGCAGTCGCACTGACAGTGGATAAAAAAAGAAGAAGAGAGCATGTAGGTATGTGTATCTTGCAGCCGTCAAATGCATCACATTAAATAAGTGGTCAAAGAAAATGGGTTGGTGCACTCATTCAAACCAGTATGTCATGCACAACGCAGCAACCACAGCTCAGCGTGAGCTATAATACACACAACATGAAAAACGACACCCTCAGCTCTCCGTCTGAGATGACAGGCTGAACTTAAAGGACAGGACAGCAGAATACCGGCCTGTTAAAAACTCATTTATCCACAGTGCTGTCTCTGGAGCGAGCATCGCCTCCAGCTTTGTTCCACACACAGGATCAAATCAGGGGCTTATTTTCCCACTGAGAGCAGACGCAGTGCGCCTGGGCTTCAAACTTACAGACATCTGTCCAAGTGTCAGAGTTCGAGTACCTCGGAGGAATGTCTCCTCCAAATGTTTTTGGAGAATTAAAAGCAATTTTGAACAATCAGTATCCAGCTTACTTCCCCTGTATCTGCTAGAATGATACTGGAAATGTACTAAAGATAACACACAAGCTAAAGAAAATATTGTGTAATAATTATTTTATTAGTTGACATTTATTCACATATCTGTTTTAAAGGGTTCTCACTATGTAAATGGACTGGTTCTTATATTGTGCCTTTCTACTTGAGCACTCTATAAATGACATTCGCACTCAGATGGAGACATCAGGAGCAACTTGTGGATACTTTAACACACAGACAGGAGGAGCCAGGGATCGAACCACCAACCTTCCAAACAGCAGATGACCTGCTCTACCTCCGGCGCTAAAGCCGACCACAAAAGAACAAAGCTTACAGACATGTAAACTTGTTGTTTAATTATCATGCTAAAATCTCTGGTGCAAGTTCACAACAGCAACAGCCTCCAGGCACTTTAAATGTTCAGGTAAGTCTCTACAATAATAGAGAGAGAACCTCAACATTCAAGCAATTCCCTGTGAGGAAGAACTCCAGTAGAACCAGGCTCACAATAGAACCAGGCTCACAGAGGGGGAGTCATCTGCCACCAGCAATTTTTTTTTTTTTTTTTTTGGGGGGGGGGGGGGGGGGGGGGGGGGGATGAATAGAAAGAGAGAAAACCCCAACTTGATCGCCCTGTGAGAAGCACTTGGTGACAGGTGGGAGGAAGAACTCCCTTTTGACAGAAAGACACTTCTGGGCGAGAGGCAGCCACCTGTCTTGATCGACAGAGGGGAAAGAGAAGACAAAAGTGGGGCTCAGAGACACAAACATTTATTTCAATATCTGCAGAAAATCTTAACATTAATGTGATGTTAATAATAATAATAGTGACAAACTATTTCTACTAAAAGTCCACCTGAACCAGGTGACAAGAGAGATGGAACCCTTTAAAGCAGGCAAAGATCAATTATTTTTACAGAAGTGCTTTAGGAAATTAGAATATGAGTATTATTCAGATATAGATACAACATTCAGTAGTGTTATGATGGCATTATAATTATATTTAGTATTATTCTATTTATATGCCACTGAAAGACAAAAGCCAACCGCCCCCCTGAATCAGCCTCTACTCCTAAACTGAGCGCGTCACTGAGGTACAGCGTGTACAACTACATACCCACTCTGAGTTCTTTCCCGAACACGGTCCTCTCCCCCAGGGCTGAGCAGTTCCAGCGGCCGTGCCTGAACTGAAACTGACACTCATTGATTCCCATCTGAACTCCTTCCCCGATCACTATGATCGCGTCGGGTCGACTCTGACAGATAGTCCTCTGACGCGGGGCCAAGCCGGGGATCTTGTTACAGATGATGCTCGCTCCCAGCGCCACCACCGACGACAGCCCCCTGCGATGAAGGTGACAGGTTAGAAATGTGGCGTTTCCCTTCTGCGGCTCTTTCTGAGAACACCACGTGTGAGTGGATGCAGGGGGGGCAGGTGCGTGGGATTCTGTAACAACACATGTACAAACTGAAACCATAAAAGACCCCAGCACCCAGCAGACCCCGGTGTGTGTGTGTGTGTGTCTGGAGAATCTCCCTTTTGATCTGAGACACGAACAACAGAACAAATACACCTGAGCACTCACCCGATTTTCAGATACACTATCCCGAGGCACAGGAAAAAATGGAAAATCCAGCGCCGCGTATTCCTGTTCATGGTACTCAGCCCTGCCGGTGGATGAACGCTCCGCTGTTGCAACAACACCCAGCTTTACTCCTCCTGCTGAGTCCCGCAGGCTCTCCAGGTGTTCAGAGCCCCGCGCGTAAATATACGATAAGTCCAGAGTGTGTGGAAGTAAACGCGCCCTGCTCTCATCTGGTGACAGTGCGCTGGAGGTGGCAGCCTGCAGGGGAGCATTGGGGCTGTTGTGTACAGGTAAGGCAGCTCGGCTCCTCGGTGATCAGGCTCAGTGTGAGTGTGTTTGTGTGCGTCTCTCTCTCGCCGTGGGTGTGTGTGTCTACCTTTTCTACTAGGGCGTGTTCTGTGGAAGATCTGCCTCCGAGCCGCTCACACACGCTCTCACACAGCCTGCAGGTACACGCTGCGGCTCCCGCAGACCCGTGTGGTAAACACGCGGAGCCGTCACGTCCTTACACTCACACGCGGCGGCTCATCCTAAACCACAGGTCACCCGCGACACCGCAGACTGGCAGCCGGCCGGGCACCGTTACTTTATATTTAGCAGTAAAATAAAAGCCCCTCCCACCGACACACACACACACACACACCTCAGCCCAAATGAACGGATTACGGGGCTCACTCTGTCAGACTTATATATATATATATATATAGTATTTATATTCCTTTGTCATCTTTAGCTGTGCGTAATATGTGTGCGTGTCTTTGCGGTCATTTTGTGTTTTTGTAGTTGATTGTGTGTCTTGGTAGTCATTTTTTTGCACCTGCAGTTATTTAGTGTCACTGTGGACATTTTGAGTCTCTTTAAAGGTTTTTGTCTCTTGGCAGTAGTGTTTTTATTATTATTATTATTATTACGTTAGGGTTTTTGTTTGTTTGTTTGTTTGTCTTGTTTTGGAGCTATTTGTAGTCATGTTGTGTGTTTTCCAAGATGCTGTATCTAGTTGTAGTTGTTTTATGTGTACAGTCATTTTAGACTTGTGATGTCATTTGTGTCTTTGTGCTCATTTTGAGTCATTTTGTAGGGTTTTTTGCGTCTTTATCTGAAGTCAAACGGCATCATCTTACAATCATAATATGAATATGAATGATTGAAAACGATATGAAATTATGTTTGTATTTTGTAGCCGTTTTGCATGTTTGAATTTCTTTTCATCTGTTGTGTTTTCGTTGTGTCTTTTTTTGCAGTTTCTCACTTTGTTCTTTGTCGTTGCTCACATTTTGTTGAGCTGGTTTTGCGTTTTTTAGACCCCAATTCTCAGTCAGTCAGCTGTCAGTGTCTTTATTACATTATGAACAGTTTTGCGGCAAATGTATTTACATGAGTATTTCAGGTCCGTGTGCAACTTTTAATTCATTAAAGCTGAAAGGTAAATATTTTGACTGAACATTATTTTAACATTGGTCATTAATAGAGACTGCTAAAGAGCAGTCAGTCCCCCTTGAGTCAGTGCTACACAGCCAAGGACCCCCGAATGAATTTCATTACTTTAGTTATTTACTTGAATTAAGTGCTTAGGCTCAGTATAACAGTGGTTTTAGGATGTTATTTTCCCCCCAGTTTTAAAATTTGTGGTACTATAAGTACTGGATTTCTTTGGGGGAAAAAAATCCATACAAAGCCAGAAATTCATTAGATGGCACACATATCTGTTCATCAGTTAAACCTTCAATTATTTTCATTGCACAAGCGGATAAATAGTGGATACAATGTAAACATGAGTCTGAGGTGTTAAAGTGAGATTGTTAAACTGTGAGCATGTAACGTTCTGCACAGTAAGGTTCAAACATCAAGAACACTTTTCTGAGTACCGAGGAACTTTATATTTGAACGTTTGTCATTTTGGATGCTTGTAACAGCGCATTTATATTATGTGTTTTCGAGGCTGCTTTTACTTAGTAAATAAGCAGAGAATTTTACCCACCAGAGAATAATGGAGCATTTGAGTTGAAGTCTGATCGTCAAACTAAATATTTTGAAACAGTTAAAAAGCAAATTCAGTTGGAAATTCAAACTTCAAAACTGGAAAAAAAAGATTTAAATAAAAAGTCTTTGGCTTGTCGTGCAGTTTCTGTGTCATGGGGGAAAAACAAGCCTAGAAACATAACTTAAGCCATAAAATGTTTTATTTGTTTAAAAACTGTCATTACAAGCACATCTGGTGTGGAGCCGTCAAAGCGCTCTAGCGCCATCTGCTGGCACACATGTGAACCTAACATTGAACAAAAAGCTGTTTTCGCACTTCTACCTCCAAGTAAACAACAGCACACACAATGGTGGGAAATGCTGCCTTCATCGTTAGTGTGCAGAGATTTCCTAACTACAAACACGTAACAAAGAAAAAACCCAAAACACTACCCTACACCCTCAAGAAACTTGAAGAGAAAACTTTGAGTAAAATTCAACTGAAATGTGCAAAATGATAAAATCAAATATTTATTTATTCAGATAATTAATCATTAAGGAAATGTGTTTGCTATAAACTGAATGTGCATCAACCAACTAAGTCTCATCTGACCAGATGAGATTTTTTATTGACTGTACAGTAAACAGAACCAGTGGCTGTGTTATGCTGTGTGTGTGATTATATTTTTAGGGCAGTAGTGCTCAGTAAATGGTTTGAACAGCACAACAGTCATTCTAATCAGATTGTTTGGGCTTCCAAGTCACCAGATCTTAACCCAGCTGAAGAATTATGGACATTTTGCACAGAATTCTCCATCATCACAACTCCAAATAGCAGAAATATTTTGGAATAATGATGCCAAGATGCACCCTATCCCCAAATCTAAAAGGGATCCTTGGATTTCCATTAAAAGAAGCTGGAGTCAGCACATCACTGCAAAACTGGGGAAAAGATAGGACGGGGGAAACGCTTCAGCAGGAATTTGCACAAAGTGTAAAAGAAGCGTAGGTTAACTGGCGAATCTAAATTGCTCTTAGGTGTCAATGTGAGTGTGAATGGCTGCCTGCCTGTGTTAGCCCTGCGACAGACTGGCGACCTGTCCAAGGTGTAGGGCCTCTCGCCCTGTGGTAGGTGGGAGAGGCTCTAGGCCCTCCCTGTCACTGAAACTGCAGGTGAAGTGTTTTTTCCCCTTTTGTCTTTTAAATATTACCTTAAGGACCTTTAGATTAGTTCCTTCATGTACATTCATAGCACAGCACTCCACTTTGTTTTAATTACTGGGTCAGATTTTATTGGGAAGCTCAAGAAACACAAACAAAACAAAGTTACGAATTTATACATCAATCCACAGTCCAGCGTCCAACATATCAGAGCGTATTAAAAAGAAGCAACAGGGAAAAAAAACGTATCCGGAAAACAGATCCCTTTTATAGGTGTGGAAATACAGTCCTAGTTCATCATTCTGCTGCTCAGGTCACAAACAATACAGATACACAACACTGTTCAACATTATTATCATTTTTTAAAGTCAGTTTTGTCAGCTCTGTAATACATTAAGGACATACACAGGACAGAACCCAAACTGCAGTCTGCAACAAGAAATGAACCAAGAATAAAAACAGAGTTATAAGAACATAAGGAATACGAGGTGTTAACATATAAATATGAGTATATATGTTAACACCTCATAAATACAATAACACAAAAACTCTTACATTATGAAAATTATTCCACAGATGAAGGAGAGCTTGAGAGAGTCCACTCTTCAGGGAAGGCAATAGATTGTATAGTTATCTCCTAAAGAGGGCAAAATCACTATCCTAAAACTACACAATCTACTACCTCACACTGGACGAGCAGCAGAATACAGAGCAACATCTGAATCCACGAACACACCGCTGAGGGAGAAGACCTCCGGAATCCACACAGGGACCATTGAGATGTCTGCTTGGCACTTTGGGAAAGACAGTAGGTTGAATAGTTATCTCCCAGTGTGGGTATGACCCTAAAACTATACAACCTACTACCTCATCCCACTGTGCACATGCTGTTGGCTTTAACAAGGACCCGACTGATCCCAGAGATGTGAAGCAGTGAAGCCTGTGGAGACAGAGAGCACGGTGAGGAGACAAACACCAGAGGCTGCAGTGAAAGAAAGCCGGGTATACCATCTGCCCACTGAACTGCAAGTGTCCTGCGCAGCTGGACGGTGGCTCTACATCTGCCTGCCTGTTCATGGTGCCACATGTGACCACATCACAACGTTCAGATTGGATTCAAATGCACAGCTTAGTAACCTTTAACAGAAGGTAATGTTTCAGTACCTTCCCTCGAGCTGAGTGCTGAATTGGCATCAATGTGAACACTTGCAGGACATCCACCTGCAGACCAAGTCCACTGAGCCAACAAACAGACTCCAAAATGCAGAGTTTTGTGAACAATGACAGTCACCAACAGACTGATAAAGATAACAAAACACACAGAGTGAACCATTCCATCATTATACTGGACCAAAAACTGAGGTCACACTGTAGCCCAGGGGGGGGCAATCTCAGTCCACGAGGGCCGGTGTCCTGCAGGCTTTAGATGTGTCCTTGATCCGACACAGCTGATTTAAATGGCTAAATGACCTCCTCCACATCTCTTGAAGTTCTCCAGAGGCCTGTTAATGAACTAATCACTGACCCAGGGTGAGATCTAAAACCTGCAGGACACCAGCCCTCGTGGACTGAGATTGCCCACCCCTGCTGTAGCCTATCCAGAACACTTCATGTAGATCAGGGGTGGGCAACTGCAGGCCTCAAGGGCCGGTGTCCTGCAGGTTTTAGATCTCACCCGGGGTCAGCACACCTGAATCACATGATTAGTTCATTAACAGGCCTCTGGAGAACTTCAAGAGATGTGGAGGAGGTCATTTAGCCATTTAAATCAGCTGTGTCAGATCAAGGACATCTAAAGCCTGCAGGCCTGGAGTTCCCCACCTCTGATGTAGATGGAGACTGCAAACTAACATGGTGGAGGTCAAGCTGTGCCAACACACCATTTGGTTAATTTCAGTCCCTGCTTGTTTATAATAACAATCAACTGTTCATTATGGGATGTTGCCACAACATTCCAGGGGGAGCCTGTACTCTGTGAGTAAACGGACAGGAGTTCTGAACTTGCTCGCACTGTACATTTCAACTGACCAGCCACCACACAGAGCTCACACTGAATGCAGGGCTGAGGATACACGAGTTAAAAATTTGAAAGAGAGACAAAAAGTTGATGAGGTATCTACGCCGACAGGCTGATCTGTTTAATTCATTTCTGTTTTTCTTCAGCAGCAGCAGACCAGTTGTTAGTGGAAGAGCTAACACAGAAAGCTAACAGCAAACGTTCATGTTACACCTGTGACAATAACCTTTCTGTGGACCTCTGCAAATAACATTCTGAGTCTCTGCTGCAGAGCGAGGACTGCAGCTTCACCAACACTGGTACTGGGTTAGAACTGGGTAATCAGTAGATACAAATGCCAGTGTGTTATCCCAATGCAAGACCCCAGTCAGCTTCTTTGATGACAATTCCAATAAAGTTAAACAGCAAGGTGAGTGTTGACAAAAAAGGAGACGAGCAGTTTTCCTCTGAGGAAATTTTTAATGCTGAAAATGCACTGCTGTCTTTAACTGTTTTTCCTAGTTTATTACACTTCTGGGATTTATTTAGTTTATACTGCCTCACAGTGAAACACTGCTGGTATTATACATTATTGCAGGTTCAGATTAACTAACAACTGTAAGAAAAATTAGTCACAATCTAATTACATTTTTCAAAGAGAGATTACAAATGTTCTTTACCGCGCTTTGTTTTCTCTTTCACCCTGAGCCACATGTCCTGTGCCAGCCTATCAAACTGTGTGTGCACAGCTGATTAAAGTGAAGGTTGTGGATATTATGACAGTGTTTTGGGGACATTGTATCTTAAACTGCAAAAACAACAACAAACCTTCAGCATTCTTTAGGGTCGAGTCTAACACGCGCATGATAAAATACTTAGAAAGTGCTTGGGATTACAAACATCTTTACCAATGACTTGCATTGCTTTACTGTGCATGTTGATCAACCTCATCACAAACAGGCAGCGCCTGTAAGGTGGAAGGCATTTTACAGCCCAAAGACACGTCGACAGTACACGAAAGTTGGATACCGGTACCATGACATCACCCAAGGAGAATGGGAGGGGACAGGATGATGGATATGACTAAGAAACTGAGGGACACTGTGTGTCCCTACAGTACAACGACTCTAACAGCAGAGTTCCCCAGAGGTTACAGTTTCTGTGTTCACAACTATCTGAGTGACATGCATGACGCACTGCATTTCAACACACTGACTAATCATGTGTCCTTTAGGCTACTCCAAACAGACTTGAACAAAGAGAAATGGGAAGGACTAATTCCAGGTATGCACAACTGAATGCATGCGTCTAAGCAAGCCATTATAGCTCCAGCCTTATAGTTTCCACGTCGACAAGTAGGCGAGAGTTTGCTCACAAGTCTTTAGCCAATGAATGAGCAGAGTCTGTGAGTTTCTCAATATTCTCAACCTCACAGTAGGACAAGATCGACACCCATCAGCAAAGTCAATGTCCTCTTCATGCCGGAGGTTTCTTCCTGTTGAAAAGGAGTTTTTCCTTACCACTGTCACCAAGTGCTTGCTCTTATAGGGGTCTTGTGATTGTCGGGATTTCTTTCTGATATTGTTACTTTCCAATATAAAGAATGTTGAGGTGACTGTTGTTATGAACTGGTGGTATATAATTAAAACTGGACTGAAGTGAATGTTTGCAACCAAACAAGTCAGGACTCCTGTTGGTCATGTAAGACATTCCAGGTTTAAGGCACCTCCGTATCGGTTTTGCTTTTCAGGGCCCTGTTTCAGGAAGCCGGTTTAGAAAACTCCGAGTGAAAAACGATACTCAGGGTTGAGTAACCCCGAACTGTCCAACTCGGAATATTCGGTTTCAGAAAGGCTGATAACAATTAGTTCAGTCAACGCGGAGTTGCTTTAACCCCAAGTTAAGCGCGCGCACGAGGATACATCAAGCCCTGATTAGTGGAGCACCATGGAGACGGAGGGAAAGAAGGCGCAGTCAATGTATTTTACAGCGCTTGAGGCCGAAATTCTGATGGCAGCATATGCCGATAACATGCAAATTTTGCGGAAAAAAAGTAACAGCCTCAGCTGCAAAAGAAAGGGAGCATGCACGGCAAAACAAAGCCGACAGAGTCAATTCGTGAGTGTTAATTTAAACATTGATCTAGGGATTTCCACCCATTTAACACGTTATTTTATTATATTTTATTTTTTATTTCATACATTTTATTTTGTGATGTGATGTGAGCGCAGGTGCAACCCAACAGGCCCCAAACGTTCCTGGCAGCAAGTAAAAATGAAATATAAAAATATAGTCCAAACAGGTAAGGTGTAATTGTATTATGAGCCATAGTGCTTGGTCTGTTTGTAAATCAATTGCAGTTAGAGGCTACATTAATTTCCCCTCTGTAAGCACTTATTGAAATTATCTGAGCACATTACAAGTACATATTTGCTTACTCTGTATGCTCAAATGTGACCCGTTATAGCCAACAGAAAAAAAAGCGGAGGCCCGAAAAACAGGTGGGGGTCCTCCACCACCACTCACAGAGGCTGAGCAGTTGGCTTCCACATTTGTGATAATGTTGGCAGCATCACATATGATCTTCACAGTGCAGAGAACACAAATTAGCATCCATTACTATAACGAAATAATTTGTTAGTTTGAAATGCTACAGGGAACTATGTACCTGTACATTAATGCTGTGGAAAGACTTCCTGTTCACATAGTCTCCTTCATTTACTGAAGGAGCAATGATTGGAATGTGAGTGCCATCTGTACAGCCAATCACGCCTGGGAACCGTGAAAATAAATGTAAAATTTAAGTAGTAGTTCAAATATCACCACATCATGAATTAAGTTTCGTTCATCCTGATACCTGCAATTTTGTGGCATCCCTCTTTGATAAATCTTGTGGGTCTATGACCGGGGAACACCACAAACGAGTACAGGAGACGTTTCAGTGCAACTGTAACATTCCTGACTGCCCGACAGACGGTAGCCTTGGAAACGTGCTCAGCGTCACCAATATTATACAGAAAGCTCCCGTTTGCAAAAAACCGAAGTGCAATACAAATAATATGTACAGAACTGAGAGGATGTCCACGATGTGTCACATGAGCAATATTAGGCCTGAGGATGTTATTCAAATCAATTATAGATTGTGCTGAAAAACGGTAACGTTCACACAGAAAATCATCAGGAAATGATAAAATGTCCGAACGCGCTCTGATCACTCTCTCCCGGCGGAGAGCTCTGCGGAGAATTTGGGCTTCAACATCTACTGGCTCTTCAAGGAAGTGGCACGCCATGTCTGACACTTCCTACAGTCAGGTTTCTGACAAAGAGGCGGAGAACGTCAGGGTTAGTTGAAGTAAACCTGCTAGGGGGCAGGTTAGCTTCACGGAGTGTGTCGTCATAGTAACTCACTCAGAATTAATCTAAACTCGCTTTGTGAAACCGAAAACCCAGAGTTTTCGTTAACTCAGGGTATACTTACTCAGAGTTTGCACTAAACCGGCTTCCTGAAACAGGGCCCAGAACAGGAATTTGTGTTTGTTTTATGACAAATTCTGACAGTTCTGTTAATATCGCTGAATCCAACAGCAGAGTAGTTGTAATGTGACCAACTCATCCACTGTCATTCATGGTATGCTGAAGTCAATCCAATCATATAATGTAAAGTAATGCAAACCCAAAACAATAGATTTACCACTTTTTAAACTCAGGAAGCTAAATGAAGTTTGTCTAAGAATAATATCAGTTAATAATAATCAGCTTCAATTCAAACTATTTAAATCCTGACAGACAGTTAGCATTTTAATAGGTGATTAGCAGCTATAAAGAGAAATCTCATCTTTCCCCAAACCTCACACCCAGTCAGAGCAGAGGGCTTCCCCTCTGAGACTGGTTCTGTCAGAGGTCTCTTCCTGTTCAAAGGGCGTTTTTCTTTCCTCTGTCATCAAGTTCTTGTTCATAGGGGATCTCCTGATCGATGAGGCTCTCTCCCATATTGTAGGCTAGATCTTAAAATATAAAGCAATTTGAGATGGCTATTGTGAACGCGTGCTCCATAAATATGATGAATGAGGTTCTGGCCTTCAGAAATGAATACTTAAAATTGCTTCATCATCACAGACTCATTGCATTAACTACATTTAGGCCAACCCTGCTTACATCTGCCTCCCAAAGACTTGAGCCAGGGGAAAAGAAAAAAAAAATTAGAAGTCAGATAAACAGCACTCATAATTTTCCAGACAGCAGGCAGACCAGACAGCTGTGTCTGTCCCACACACTGTTCAGGCCTTGGTGCAGCACCTCACCTCATCTGCAGCAGGTGGGTGGGGCAAGCACGTGCCTGAGATGACCATATTAGAGAGCTCCAAGCTCAGCGACATCATAAAGATCCAACGAGAAAACTGTGAACCTGAGCAGTTAGATCAGTCCAAAGCCCTAGCTTTTGTTTAGAGGGCTTACATGCACATATTACACTATGATGTAAACTGAAATACCCATATTAAATATGATTAAAGACAGCTAGGAAAACACAATAAGGGTCTTTTTTAAACTCTTGTTTGCTTGAAGAATGAATAGCCTCATAAATGAGGGCATTGACTACTACAGTCAAATGATTTTACACGCAAAGACCCTTTAACCCTGAAGAGCTTAACGTGTCCATTAGAAAGGAAGTACCTCTTCCCAACATGAAACTGCTCCCTGCCCAGTGTTTGCTCTTAAAATACAGTCAAAGCTGCCCAGTGTAGAGGCTTAATGTTTAGCAGAAACAGAAGAAGCACAAGATCCCATATGCCCATTTCCCTCGCTGGTAAAGTCCCGCTCAGTGCTTAATAAGAAGAGACGCGTGAAGCGCTCCAGTCGCCCCCGTACTCTTCATTCTGCGCCCGATAATAACCACTCCTTACTAATGGCTAGCTAACCCTGTCGGGCTAGCAGCTAGCAGCACGTTCCAGCATGGAAGTCCCAAAAGGCAAACGCCAGGCTAAAGTGCGGCAGCGGCCTCTGCAGCACTACCGAGTCTTTACATGTATGCTTGAAAGAATACTACCCCAACTACTAAGAAATGTGTATCCAAAATGTATAATTAACAAATTATACCCACCTACCTGCCATGTCGAAAGAATCCGCCACCCTCTGACTGCTTCTTCTTCGTGGTTCGTGAAGCTGCTACGTCTTCTTCGAGGGTTTAACAGTAGAATCCTTAATGTTACATTACTGCCATCTTTAGGAGTTACTTAACTCCTACAACGTCTCACCCTCCCAGATGCTCCGACACTTGCTTTAAGTCAAGGCTGACTGATCTTCTGCTTGCCACTAACAAATTTAATTTTGAGGGTTTTTTTTCTGATTTATAGTATAGTTTTTTAAAATGTTGTACATGTTTAGCCTCAACATTAAACTATTTATTGGTGTAGCGAAAAACAGTGAAACTTCTTGCTAGAAAACCAAGCTCACTTGCCATTGTAAAAGTACTCCCCACAGGCAGCAGCCTCTTCCAGTAAGTCAAAAACCAGCCCAGGAGCAATTTGGGGAACACAACACCCACCCCCAGTAAAAAACAAACAAACACTCAAACAAGACTCAGTCAGTTATCTTTATTTCTCCAAGTAACCTGTTGGAACAATGAAAAAATAGTGCTTGTTGAAAATCCTCCACAGCCCAACGTGTCATGTTCTTCGTATTACTACAGTACCATTAGTATATCACCCTCAGCTTGCATCTACACTGAATTTTGTCCGTATATAAGCGATGAGGTGGAAGATTTTTGTCAATAGCCACACACACACACACACACACACGCGTGCGAGTCAAAATTACACAAAATGAGTCCAAACAGAGGCCATGTGAGTCGAGGCAGAGTGCTAAATGCAGGAGTTGAGGCAGATTGATGTTTTACAAATGAATGAATGACACAACAATACACGGAGGATTTTTTTGGTAAACAGTATTAAGTACATAAAATTGATTGAAAAAGAAAACGCACTGTGGCCTGGTGAGTTTGCACTGCTGTAACAGCCACAGTTTAACACTAAGAGAACGCCTTACATTCTACAGCAACAAAGCAACTTATCAGGTTATAGCAATTCTATCGACTTGTGCATTTCAAAAAAGAACATCTGAATAAATAAGACACATTGCAGCATGTGCACAGTGTAAAACATATTTTGGTTTAAATAACCCCTCCCCACCAAGAACCCAGAGAGCTGAGTCACACATTTAAATAACATTACATTCATGTAATGAAATGTTTCTTCATCATGTCCCTAACAGCTATGAGTTAGATAATAAAGCAAGATCTAGTCTCAGGTAACCAACAAAACGTTCAGAGTGAGCACAGTGGCACATTAACACAGAGTAGCAGTACTCAGAGTCAATTACAAGCTTCAAAGGAAACAGAATGAAAAAACACTTAGCTTCAAACACTACATGACTGGCAGATCTCAGCAGCGTCGGGTGCAAGAGGTGGCTTCTAATGCAGTAATGCCCACAAATAAAAGTGGAACCTCGTTTGGGAGTCTTCTTCTCGGCAGGCTGATTGGGGCAATGCCAATCAGGAGGCTTCATTCTCCTGAACAGCTTTGTCATGCAGCTCGTGAAGAATGAGAGTCAGGATTGCTTTCAGTGTTGCATACAGAGACTTGTTCTCCTCTGAGCCAGGGTCCATCTGCAAAGCAAACTGCACTGCATCATGCCCAGTAAACACTTAAGTAAACATGTTCAATACATGCTGTTTGTTAAAGCTCACCTTAGTAAACACTTTAATGGTTTGGTTAAGAAAACTGGTCTCCAATTCTTTAGGCACTGGCAGGAGATGAGCAGCACAGTCGAGGATGCACAGCAAAGTGAGCCGGTGACCCTATCAAAAGGAAGGAGACCATACTGTGTCACATTACAGGATCACATAGTGCTGGGTGAGACACTGGGTGTGTCAGGATAGCAGTTAAATTGTCGCTAATCTGCGAGGGATGAATCTGAATCTTAGCAAGATTGGTTAGCAAGCTACATCCAAAAACCAAGTGCAATGTACAGACACACATATCTGCTAATACCCAATTATTCCCTGCAATGACCTTACCAGTCCGTTTATTCCATTAGAGACTATAATATAGTGGAGCGGCCCTGTTCAGTAACTGAACTAGCTGAGATGAAGCATCCTATGAATGGTGAGTTATAAAAAACCCACCATCTTGTTACTAAGGTGGAAACTATCCATAGATGTCAACCCTGGTTTTTTAAAACGGCCTCTAAATTTGCTATTTAATGGCATTTTAACATCCTTTTTATTTGGCCTCTTTCTGGCTTTATTAGACAGATAAAGTGAAGACTGACAGGAAAGAGATAGTGGAAGACATGCGGCAAAGGGCCACGGGTCAGACTCAAACCCAGATCGGCCGCTCTCATCCATGCGGCATATGGTCACCTGCTCATCCAACTGAGCTAAACCGGCGCCAGTCTACATGTATTTTGTGGACTTCGAGGTGTTCAACTATGTCCCTCAGAGTATTCTGTGGAGTATTCTTCTTCAGGAGTATGGGGTGTCTGGCCCGTTGTCACAGGCCTTCGGTCGTTAAACAACCATGGCAAGATCTTGGTTCACACAGCCGGTGTTCTGGAAATCCATCAACCTGGCAAACCATCCTACCCGTTGTTTCAGCGCATGCGCACAACATGAAATTAAGTGGCGAACCGTCCTACCTTTGTGAATATCAGCTAGAAAAATACTCTGATGGGTAAAATTAAGTGCCAAACCATGCTACCTTTGTGAATGTCACCTACAAGCATACTTTAACGGGTAAAATGAAGTGGCAAACCATCCTGGCTGTATGAAAATGAGCTACAAGCATAATCTGATGAGCAAAGTTAAGTGGCAAACCGTCATACCTACTTAAACTGGTGCTGGAATTACTCTGTGACAGCACAAATGTGCATAAACTACTTACGGTAGGACATTTTGCCAAAGTAGGATGGTTTGTCAGAACACTGGTAATAAGTCGGACTGGCTGGGGGTTAGACTCTGCCAGGGCTGCCCTTTGTCACTGATTCCGTTACTAATTTTTATGGACAGAATTTCTATGCATAGCCTCGTGGCAGAATGTTTCCACTTAGGTGGTCTCAGAAATTTGTCTCTGCTTTTCGCAGACGATGTGGTTCTAGAAGGATGACCTCCTACTCACACTGGAGTGGTTCACAGCCGGGTGTGAAGTGGCAGGAATGAGAATCAGCACCTCCAAGCTTGAGGCAATGGTCCTCAGATGGAAAAGTGGGGAGTGCTCACTCTGGGTCAGGGACAAGTTAATGCCCCAAGTCGAGGAGTTTAAGTTTCCTCAGGGTCTTGTTCACGAGTGAGAGGGAAGGGAAGAGGAGATCGATAGAAGAACTGGTGCTGCGGCTGCAGTGGTGCGGACGCTGCACCGGTCTGTCGTGGTGAAAAGAGAGTCTAAAAGTGAAGCTCTCGATTTACTTGATGATCTGCGCCCCATCCTTCACCTATGGTCACGACTCGGGGAAGTGACCGAAAGTTCAAGACTCAGCAAACAGGGAGACACAACTTTGTTTGTGTTGTTGGTGCCTCGTGGAGCACGTCCAATGCAGTTATCTGAAAAAATACTATGATCAGATTAGTTTGTGCTTCACTTTTGTGAGTGAAATTCCAGTAGCTTCAACCGTGTTTGTAGTTAAGTAGTTTTATGAATGCAAGTTAAGATGAACTAATTTGGCACTGTTTTTGTAGGTGTCGCCATTTGAGAGCAACAACTTAACGATTGCTTACATGTGATGGGTTTAGGGGACATCTGTAAATTGTAGCTATAATTGTAGCTATAACAAAATAACTTGAGTTACACTTGTTCCAAACAGCCTCACAATTTAAACAAGTTAGACAAACAATACATTTTCATTGTCCTCCTCACTTACTGACTTATTGACATACACCACCCAGTGGAAGTCAAATACTACTCCTGAGCCTTACTGCAGACTTTTTTGAATATCTAGTATTGATGTTAAGCAAAATGACATTATCAGCTTAATTAAAGGCATCATGGGACTAATTCTTCAAGCCCATTACTGAGTCAAAGGGTCTTGAACAGAAGGACAATAGTTCCATTAACAGACTGGGCCATTTTTTTTACAAACTTTTTTAAAACCAATTCAGAACTTTCTTTGTTGGGATTTCAAGACATTAAAAAAACTAATTAAGCCAATTTCATGCTCCATGTTTTCTTGTGTACATTTCACTACAGTAGCTTTGATTTTTCAAAGTTAAAAGAAATATTTTCTTTTAATATGCAGTGCAACCTTTCACGTCATTCAGCTGTTTAACAAAGTCTGCTATCCCTGTTTGGTTTAGACAGCAATGCTTGGAAGATATTTGACACAGTCTACCTTTTCCAGTGAATCGAGGGCGTTCTGTGGGTTTACATTCCTTTCAGTGAGGGCTTTTATATCCTCACTGCTGATGACTGGATCCTTAAGCTGCTCCACCCATGACCACATCAGACTAGATAGGACCAGAGGGTCTCTCTCCTTGCACAGCCTCTCCCATGTTCCCTCTCTGGAGTTCAGCTCCATCTGCACAACACAAAACAGACTGACAATGAAATGACTGAAATGAAGTGCCAGTAAGAACACAGTTCCAGGTTCAAGTTAAACTATGTACAACAGTTTTTTTTATAAAAAAAAATGAGAACTAGATTAACTCAACACGCATCTCCTATGGTAACGACAGTGTGATTCTAAATACACTGCAAGACAATCTATGATACATGAGACCCAGAGCTGTCTTTTTTTGGCAAATGTAAGCTAAAACTGGTAGGTCTGCTAACACACTAAAACTACACATGGAGCAAATACCACTGTGATCTTAATCTGATTATTTAACTGAGCTGCCCATTTTTAATTTAGTTTATTAGCTAGATTCTGGGAGCACAGCTAAGATATACCTAGCTAGCTACCTTTATCTTGCTTGCTAACATTATTACTGACAAAAATCACATGAATGGAAGTTCCTGTTTGCTAGCATGACAAAATTAGAGCAGCACAGTACAATGGTTAGCACTGGTGCCTCGAGGTCCTGGAATCTAGTCGGTCACATGTATGTATTATCACTGTTTTGGCTAATCCTAGCATGACCTCTGTTCAAACACAAAGCAACAAGCTGTGGATGTCATTAAAAACAATTATGGTTTGAGGTCACACAGTAGACCTAGCAGTCAACACAAAGATGGGTAAGCCCAAAGCTGTAAAGACAGAGCACTCTTTTCAAAACCCTATTGGTCAAAGGTACTCTCTTCCTCCCGCTGCTAAAAATAACAGGCTAATCCTGGAAGGTTGCTAATCTATCATCCTTCCCTTATGAAGAGTCATAGATAGCTTTTCTAGCAATTGCATGAAAAGTAAGAATTTAGCCGGAGAGCGTATCGACTATGAGACAGTCCAAAGTTGCACTTAAGGTGGTGCAATTTACAATTTGAGATTGTAATGTTTAGAAAATCTGGTTAAGCAGGTTGGAAATCTGGCTGGAATTTGAGATTGTAATGTTTAGAAAATCTGGTTAAGCAGGTTGGAAATCTGGCTGGAAAGTAAGTGTAATAGTCCCTGCACAAGTTAGGTGGGGCTCACCTGCCACACTGACACCTTGGAGGTGAGATCCTTGTCTGTCAGTTCCAGGGCCAGAGCTTTTGCCACCATGAGGCACCTGCTCTCTGGTGAGAACTCAGACTGGAGGGTGATGAAAGGAACCTCTGAGAAGTCATCTGCACTTCCACCCATTGACACATTCTCCTTACCAGCTACCAGTTTGCTCTTGACTGCTAAGGCAGGCAGTGTGGCATTGCAGTGGGATCTTCTACTGTCCTCAGAGAAATCTAAAGGCAAACTCTGATGGCCTTCACGGAGCGGTCTTTTTAAAATGGGAGATCCAAGGTCTTCCTTTGTTTCTATACTGGAGTTCTGATTGTTCTTAAAAATGTTCTGAGTAGAGAGGTTGCAAAATCTGGAAGGGTTACAGGCAGTAAGGCTGCTGTGAGACAAGGAATGTTTGATCAGGCAGTTGATTGGTTGGTTGTTCTTCAGATTTCCTAAAGGATGCTGGCATTGCCCCAGCTTGTGAAGAACAGAATCGCTGTAGCTCCTGTTTTCGCACAGAGAAGATCGCTGGGGGCTCTCTCCATTCTGCTGCCTCCACAAGGGGTCAAGCTCATTGTCACTAATTAGAGGCTGATCGTTAGCAAGTCTAGGCTGTATCAGTGCTGGACTAAGAGGATGGGATGAACTACATAGAAGGGGAATCCCTTTCCCTTTCATTTCCTTCCCAAGCTGTTGAAGGGCCTGCTGGGACACCGTCTTCTCTACCTCAGCCGTGAGGTCGGGAATCTCCAACCATTCCTCCTCAATCACCACCTGTCTGTTGGCTGCGATGTCAATTAGCAGCCTGCACACCAGCTGGACAATCTTTGGCACGTTCTTCATCTGCCGAGCCTCGTAGCCATGTAGCAGGTGTCGTTGACGGGTGAGATACTGGGACAAAGTAACAGCACCTGCTTTGGGTTCAGCGCAGGAGAAGACACTTCGAAGAGGAACAAGGAACTGGGCAAACTCCCTGACACAGAGAAGCTGGCCTCTGGTTTGGATGGAGTTGGGTCT